>NC_056744.1:671845145-671850145 GCF_019279795.1 Protopterus annectens
GGTGAACCTGGGCATCCTGAGACAATGTAGCAACTGCCTCATGTACACCGACAACCCTCTCCTCTTACCTCCCAACACTTAGACTTGTGAGAGATGCACTTATATTCCAAATTGGAATCCATGCACTCTACAGCCAAGACCAGAATAGCTGGTCAAGAGGAGAAGGTCAACACTTGCACCACACCACATGGAACACATAGCCCTCCAGAACACACACCAGCACCACCTTCACGTAAAAACACAAACCACACACCCACCTTTGCGGAGGCTCTCAATTAAAATCTACCCAAATAGCAGAGACTTCCAAGGCAGAAATGCACTCGACCATGACAACACAACACTAATCACGAAACACATAACTCTCCTAAACAGTGTGCCACTCAATCAAAGCCACTAAGGCAAAACAGCATGCGCAACGCACTAGTCATAAGTGACTCGATAGTGAGGCACACTGATGTCTCACTCACTAGGTTGAACAAAGAGAAAATAACAGTCAGCTGCCTGTCAGGTGCCAGGATCCATCGCATAATGCACACACTCAGGTCCCTCAACAACAGGTACAAATATGACTCTGTCATTATACATGTGGGTGTGAATGATCTGAGATGTACCTCCCTGGACTACATGAAAAGAGACATGGAGGAGCTCTCAGATTATGTAGCCCAGGTGGGTATGACCCTAGCCCTTTGCAGCATCCTACCATCACCCAGAATGATACCACAGTACAAGCAGAAAATGACTGATTTCAACAAATGGCTAAGTTTCTGGTGTCATTCTAAGGAGATCCAGTATCTGTCTGCCTGGGATGACATGATTGATAGACCTCGATGCTTTGCCAGAGATGGCCTGCATCTGTCCCCCTTGGGCTTCTGGATACTGACCAAGGCTCTTGCCACCCCTATAGTGCCTTTTTTAGGCAGTGTTCCAAAGACCAAATTACAACCATAACAGCTACAAGCAATTGCAATCTGAGGGTCATGCTGCTCAATGCTAGAAGTCTAAATCTCAAAATGCACTCACTCAAAGCACTCCTTAAAATGGAGAACATCAACATTTGTGCTGTAACAGAGACCTGGTTCAAGGCAGCAGAAAGCACCCCTGCACTATCAGGCTATAACTCACTCCACACCTTTTGGCCCCAGAACTTGGACCAAAGCTCCAAAGGCGGTGGTGTTTCAATATTCATAAAGGATGTGCACACCTCCAGACTGGTAGTCCAACAGAAAGCATCAGAGATACTTCAGGTGCAGCTAACATTGAGTAAGACAGTGATTCAGGTCGTAGACTGATATAGGTCTCCAACCATGTCCCAAGACTCACACTCTACATTCCTAAGCACCCTGGAGAATATTAGGGTCCGACCTAACAGTCTCTTACTAGATGACTTCAACTACCCCTCCATTAACTGGGAAAACTACTCATGTACCAATACACTTGCCCAACATTTCCTGGAGTTCATTAATTCTAATGCCCTGGACCAGTTCATTCTTACCCCCACTAGAGATAGCAACATCCTTGATATGGTCAATACTAACATGGGCGACCATTGCTGCACACCAATAGTCAGCTCCTGCCTGGTTAAATCCGACCACAAACTAACACCTTGGAAATCCACATCCCTTCCACCCCACACCCCCACAAAGGTAACCACCATGAAAAACTTCTCCAAAGCTAACTTTGGGATCCTAAAAACAGAGGTGGCCAAATTCACAGCACCCATACAAATGGAGAATAAAAACCAGACTAGAAGACGCAGGAAAAACAGAGTGAAATCCACACGATGTTAGTGTAATAAAACTTTTAATCCACGCTTTCATAACCAAACTTCTTCAGAATAAAATGTACATACTCAACATCACTTTTAAAATTAGTTTTGAAATACTTCTACACCAATGAACTCATTTTTCCAATTAAACAATTACACAATTAATGAATAAAATTTCCGAGGTCAGGAAGTTATTTCCTTATATAGACTCTACGGTCTTTCAAAAAACATTTAATGTTGACAGCATCATTTATACCAGTTTTTTTTTCTGAATTATGCCTAATCTGCCATAAAGCCTCCTTTTGTTCAAGATTTCTTTTGAAATTGCCACTCCTGAAGTCATGACTTCCTTGTTCCAGCACAGAAAACAAAAAATTATTATATGTAGGACAGATGTTAGTATTCTTATAAAAAGCATTTGTCTTGTCTTGTTTTCTAGTGTTATAGTAATGTTCTTTTACTCTAGTGCATAGGGCTCTTGTAGTCATACCAATGTAGAATGCACTGCAATGTGCACACATATCAATGTATACAACTCCTTTACTCTTACAGTTAAAATGTCCTGGAACTCTCAAAGTATAAGATAAGTGTTCTAAATTAACTATGGGTCCTTCAGAAATATATCTGCATATGTTACAATTCCCACACTTGTACATGCCCCATTTTTTCTGCGCACTATTGGGACAGTATTCCAGTTTGTTTCTCCCTCTTTCAAAAATATTTTTCAAATTGTTTTATATTTTATATACAAACTTTGGTTGGGTCCCTACAATAGATTGTAAATCTTTATTTCCCTCTAGAATTTTCCACTTGTCAGAAATATATTTCTAATACCACTGTCTAATGTTAGAAGTAATTATCAGCATCTGATGTATTCCTGTCTTGGTTCTGTTTTGTGTTAGGGTTAGAAAACCCACACTCAAGGATAGCTGGAAAGGAACTGTCCCTGTTCTGCATAACATATTCACCCTGCTCTTTTAACAGGGTCTTACTATACCCTCTTTCCACAAACAAGATAATAATAAATTCTATTTCCCTCAAAAAGTCACCCATTTCACTTGTCATTCGACTAGCTCTTATGAGCTGTCCTTTTGGAATGTTATTCTTCATATAGTAAGAGCCAGTTAAAAGAGCAGACTGAATATGTTATACAGAACTGGGACAGTCTCTTTCCAGCTAGGTGAAGTATTTCAAAACTGTTTTTAAAAGTGATGTTGAGCATGCACATTTTATTCTGAAAAGTTTGGTTACGAAAGCGTGGATTAAAAGTTTTATTATACTAACATTGTGTGGATTTCACTCTGTTTTTCCTGCATCTTCCAGTCTGTTTTTTTATTTTTTGTGGTCATTCAGGAGCATTTCTGCATTTTTGACAAATGGAGAATAGTTGTATGACTGTCAAATCATACACCAATGCACTGTACGAACATGTACACAAATGCATGGATCTCGCCATACCCAACAGAACCAAGACGCTCTCCTCCAAAAAAGGAAGCCAATCTGGAGGTCCTCTGCCATAAACAAACTCTACAACAGAAAGAGGAAACTGATACAGAATAAGGTGAAGTCCCAAGACTGGAAAAACTCCCTTATAAGCCTCAACAAAAAGTTGAGATCCCTCATCAAATCCACTAAAGCTAGCTATGAAAACAGAATTGCAGTAGATAGTAAAGACAACCACAAGGCCTTTTTAGTTATGTAAAGAATCTCCATGGCAATACCCAGATTTGCTCTGAGCTGCTGCACAATGGTGTTTCCTACACAGAGCCAACAGATATTGCCAGTATACTGGCTGACAGATTCAGTGCAAAATTCTACCCCTCTCTCCCCCCAAAGGACCAATCACAATACCTTTAGATTGCCAGGCACCCAGTATTACTGCTGCACAGGTTAAAACAGCACTTTCCAAGGCCAAGAATACAGCTTCTATGGGACCTGACAATAGCCCTGGCTGTGTTCTACATGAACTACAGAGTGAACTGGTACCTCACCTGTATGCCCTGTTTAATCACTGCCTCACCTCAGGCCTTGTCCCTACTGAATGGTGTACTGCTATAGTCATCCCTCTCCACAAAGGAGGAACGACTACAATTGCCCAATAAGCCTGACGAGCCTGATATGCAAAGTTATGGGACCTAATAAACAAGGATATAGGGAAAATTCAAACTCTGGATCCCACACAGTTTGGTTTTGTGAAGGGTAGATCATGCCTGCTCAACGGTTCTATATTAGAACACCGAACATTCAAAATGTCGAGTGTTCTAATATCGAACCCTACCAATCAAAAATACTAAACATCGAACATTCAGAACAGCAAATTTTTTCCTAGGGAAAAAATTTCCTGTTCCAAAACACATACACACAACACAAGCACACCAAACAAACAGCAATCCACACACATACACCTAAACTCTTGCACCTAACCCTACACTAAACTATACATACACCACTACTATCTATCCACTTACCTTAACCCAAACCCTAAACCAATGGTCCGTCACTATCGCACACTCACCTCACCCGTGCCCTAACCCTAACTCACCTACCCGCCCTAACCCTCACATCCACACAATCGCACACTTACCTGACCTGCGTCCTAACCCTAACTCACCTAACTTGCCCTAACCCTCATGTCCACTCAATCGCACACATACCTAACCTGCATCCTAACCCTAACTAACCTAACCCGCACTCAATTGCACACTTACCTGAACCCAACCCATAACTTTCCACTAGAGCGCTGAAAATACTGAAGCAACAAAAACGGACAACCAAATTCTTTCCCTAGGAAACAATTCAGTTTTCTGTTTCTTCGATATTTTCAGCGTTCGCAGAAAATGGGTCGATATTAGAACACTTGACATTTTAAATGTTCAGTGTTCTAATATAGACCATGCTCAACTTGATCAACTTCTTGAGTCAGTCACCAGAGCTGTGGATGAAGGCAAGGCGGTTCATACAGTCTGCCTTGATCTGGCCAAGGCTTTTGATACCATTCCCCACTCAGAAATCATAGAAAAACTCACTAAGCTAGGCATCAACCCCTATATCACTAGGTGGGTTGCAAACTGGCTCACAGATTGAACCAACAGTGTGAAAGTAGCTGACTCCAAGTCAGACTGCTGACTAGTCATGAGTGGAATCCCACAGGATTCAGACCTGGGTCCTCTCCTGTTTGGTATCTACTTCTGTGAATTCCAGGCCAACACGAAGGGACTCTGGCCGACAAAATTCA
>NC_056744.1:671860145-672055145 GCF_019279795.1 Protopterus annectens
TCGTGTCTTATAGAGGCACTAACTTTGTCAGATGAGACTAGATTGTTTAATGCTTTCAGAGCTATAGTTGCTATGCATAACCTTACACATTTCAAATCATACCATACCAGAGTGAACACAACTAGTCCAGGGTTTTGAATTTTATTGACAGGCAGTTACAGTTTTATTTATATACAACCTATATGAGACTATCACTGTAATATTGTCTGCTTTATTCAGTACAAACCATACCCATTTTTAATACTGCCAGGTGATATTCTACTCCTTTATATTTATTTGGTATGTATACTACAAGCTAGATTGTTACTCAACAGCCTCGCGACACAGCCTTTGCAACCTGCTGGCATGGGCTTCCTGATGCGCAGCCCACTCAGCTGGAAATGTAACATTTATGCATATCTATCCATCACATATGCAGGCTGGACTCTGGTAAACAGTTAATGCTATGAGTACTTACACATTGCTGGGACATCACCCCTCTGCCATGCTTCTTGGACTCGCTTGTCCAAGAGCTCTTCCTCTGCTTCAAGCCAGCACAGTGGTGCTGGACCTGCTCACCAGTCTGTGGGATACCAGTGGCACTGGTGAGATTGCAGGCAAGACTTTTCCAGGCCTCTGCTTTGTATTGGGAGCCTTGGTACTGGTCATGCAGGAGTCTCACATCATGTTTTTTTTACAAGGAGTCCTACCATGACCTTGGACTCCTGTATGTCCCAGCGCTGTACCCAAAAGCCCATGCCTTCTCCAACATCAGCCATACTGCCTACAGTGGGAAGCTACAACCAGTTATGGGCTGTATTCCTGCCTGTGAGGTTTAAATATGGCTTTTTTCTCACCCTTTGCCATGATTGGAAGATTTTGAATATGCTTTGCTAAGCTATGTTACGGGCAAACCTGCTTAGCTAAGGTTGGCAGTGCTTAAAGGGGCAGGTTCAGCACTGTTTACCAATGGGCAAATCCACTTAGCTGGGCTACTTATTTCTTAGCATTCATATTTAAGTAATGCTTACACCTGGTCAACATAGCTGTGCATTGCTCAGCATTGCTTATGTTTTATTTTATGGACTAGCACCTGTATGGGATTAATTCATCATTCCTGACATATTATAAATTTGTTTACCTTCCCTGACATCCTCCAATATGCTTTCATTACATTTATTTTTGTGTGACTATACTGTATGGGGAACTTGTGTTTATATGGGGGTTTCACAACTTTATTACACTCACACCTCAAATCTGGACCTACTACGCTACTCTGGTTAACAAATATGTGTTCTTTACTAATTATTAAAAAAATAAATTATGTACTGCTTTCACATGTAAAATACTAATTGGCTCTATTGGGGAGCGAACCAAGAACAACTACTTGCAAGGCAAACACTCTAACCATTTCACTATTTCCACATTGCAATATTCTGGAATATATACCTATTTATTTATTTTTTATTTATTTATTTATTTTACATTTGTTAACCGGAGGTGTCTGACTGAGCCAAAAAGGCCCTTTTTCAGCAGAGGCCCGGGGAGAAAAGCTCCACACAGAAAAATTACAGATACATTTAGATATTTAGACATGATCAGTATACACACAAATTACACTATTTAGCTCCTTATGATGTGTAAGCTAGGTTGAACAAAGCTGCACAATGCGCACACCTGCTCAGCTGCGCTTAAACTTTATTGCAGACTGAAAAAAACTGTTGTGTTTTATTTTTGTACTGTAGGGGTATGCACATTGATTTCTGCAACATTATCTGTGGAGGTCTGTGCCTTTACAATGGTGATGACATGGCAGGCTTTGCATTTGAGGCATGCTCCACAGACTGTCACAGTGTCCACCATACCTCTCAACTGTACAGATTATCACACACTGCCCAGATATTTGCCTTATATTTTTGGTCCGTTTTTCATAGAATTGCGGCTTTCAAGTGGATTAGTGGCAACCCATTAAAGAGTGCAGTTAGAAAATACAGACGTTTGCATTTTAGACTTCATACCCTTCAACACATTCATGCTAATGCATAACCTGTTATTCTATCTACTTATGTCTGTGAGACAGACTTCTATTTCCTTTCTCCAGATTTCTTACTCTAAGAGGTTGAGAGGTATTTTGCAGACACTCTCGCTGCCATTACATTGCCGTACAGCAATTACGGTTCTGTGTACGAGCACAGGGAGTGTGTCTGAGAGTAGTGCTGTCACAATACACACACCCCCTGAGCTCGTACACAGAACCATGTATGTTTATGAGCACAGCAGCGTGCCTTCATACATATGCATGGCGTGCTGCATGGGAATGGTCCCTTCTGTGCAAGAATAAGCTATTCTTGCACGGAAGTTTGCTGAATCCCGGGGATGCATTCTTTGCAAGAACAGTGATGGATTAATTTATAGCTGAACATAAAATTTTTGCTTATTGTTATACATACAGTGGGGGGGGGGCAAAACAAAACTGACATATATACACACACATGCACAAAGAAATAAAGATTATTGGAAAAAAACAAGCTGTTGTTGATCCCAGCAGAGCACAAAGTGAAGGAGAAATCCACCAAAAAGAAAACTCCAGCACCAAATTTGCTATTCATAGTTCATTGTAATTCTATGTTCATGGCATGCCATAAAAATAAAAAAAATAAACAGCATGGGTCTACTGAAAAGGATCTAAACCGAAAGACATGAAAATAGGTCAGTATGAAAGTAATAACAATATTGCCATCCATCTACACAAAATCTCTAACCATACAAACAAAAACAAAAGAATGTTTTTGCATTCAGTAAGCCCCTTCTGCTCCCTCATGTGGTGTCTTTGCTCCTCACCCTTTTTCATAATTAAATTTACCAACTCCAAGATGATACTACGCTGGGGAAGGGGAACATTCCCCTGCATTATACTAATTTCACACAAACATAGCATCTAAAACCCCCAAGCATTCCAAATAAAAAACCTGTCAATGATTTAACAACACAAATCTTTGTCCTTGAATAAATGGGTTTGAAATTCATGTAATCAGGCACACTTCAAAATAATAAATAAAAATTACTAAACATTTGAGCACCCCATACCCCCTGTAACTAATATATAAACATTCTGAGATCACACTACACTAGGAAAAAGGACAAACTCCCAGTCTCCATTACAGCCTGATCTCACACATAAAATGAAGAGTAATTTGTAATCTTTACAATTCAAACACTTTTGCATGTCTTTTCATCTTACAAACTGGCGAATGTTCAAACACAAGTATACATGTGTGTGTGTGTGTGTGTGTGTGTGTGTGTGTGTGTGTGTGTGTGTGTGTGTGTGTGTGTGTGTGTGTGTGTGTTAGAATACAAGAGATGGATATAGGATAAAAGTATCTAGCAGGTTTGTAAGTACCACTGAATTCTAGTGTGATGCAATTGCAATAGTTGACATACTGATGGAGAACTCACCAGTGTGCTTTAAGCAATCTACTAGGTATGTTTTCATGTTGTTAACACACTTCTTAATGACACTGTTTGACTCATAATGGTGAAAGATACTTGCTAATTTTGGTTGTGGTTCTGGTGGTGGTGGTGGTGGTGGTGTGCATGTGTACTGTCTTCTTAGAAGTGCAGTTTTAGATATAGTAGACTCCCTCTTATCCGGTCTCATTGGGATCGGACCTTAGGCTGGATACATGAATGGCTGGTTAATCAGAACAAGCATACATAATAATAATTATAGGTTATAAATGAGCTAGACTGACAAAATTTGTGTTAGTATGCATTTTTCTAATGAATATGAAGTCTAAAATTCAAATGTTTGTCATTATTTAGCCCAGAGGAGGTAGAAGTGTTGTTCTTCTCTATCATCTTTTGCTAGGACTATGGCAGAAATTTGATGGCTGGTTAAAGAGAGGACAGATAACAGGGAGTCTACTGTAAAGAAGAATGTAAGAAATCCTTATTAAATCTAAAGGCATGAAGACAAAAATGATGATGATGTTAACATTAGAAACATTAGTACTGCTCACATGCAAGATAGTAATTAAAGTAAAAACAAATTCTGGTATGTGCATAAGGGGAGCAAACTTTTCTAAAATTTTTCTTAAAAGGGATTACTACATTTATAATAAATACAAAAACTGAGTCATGATTTAAAAATACCCGCTATATAGTTAAACATTGGATTTAAAGGACAACTTAAGATTATTATTGTTTTTTATTGTCTCCTTCAAGGTCTTTTTGGAGAAGGGAAAATTAAATCTTTATTTGGTTTCTGATTAATGAGAAGTCATATTAAATATTATCCACGCATGAGTTTGTCACTTACTGTGCCTTGTAATATTGGTATAATGCATATAGAACACCACTTATTAATGGAAAGGAATATTTAATGCAAGTAAAAGTTATAATAAGTGAAATTCTAGTAGAGTCTAATTGGCTAGATGATACTATAAGTTAATAATGATGGTTATATTATATTATTATTATTATGTATTTATATATTGATTTTTTAAAGTTGTAAATAAAGTTCAGTAATTGACATTTGATTAGAATATATGCAAGCAATCATGAAACAATTATGTGTACAAGATTATAGCTACACCATGAAAACAAGGTATTCAACAATAGTTATTAGATGTGTTACTGTTTTATAATTCTGGACTCTCCTTTTATATACATATGTCTTATATACAGAGTTTAACATTTTAAATAAAGTTAAGATTTATTATTTTATTTTATTTAAAGTTAATAAACATTTGGTCTATGTCAGCTTTTCTGTCCTGAATGATAATAAGGGCACAGAAGAGAGGGTACCAAGAAGAATGAAGACTGAATGATGAATGAAACTCTAGAAGATGGAAAAGAAATACAGACTAAAGAGTAGAGTTGCAAGGAAAGAACAAGATGATAATGAACAGCAATAAACAGACCTCCATTTATTTTAAATGGATATTATGGGTTGCTAATAATGAATTTACTGAACAGGTATGTAGCATGAGTTAAACAATTTATTATATAGTTTGTGAAATTGATAAACTCCTTGTACTAGCAACATTATGAAAAACATGAAGGCTAAATGTAAAAAGGGAATACAAAGGAAAATATTTTGGGCATAAGAAAATAAATAAGGGCATACTAAACAAACAACATCCCTTGGTAAATAAGTATGGAGAGTGAAGTGTAGGGTTCTAGCTCAGACATGCCAGGAGAACATTATTAGGTTTCCCAATTGTAATAATACCTTTACAGAAGACATTTAAATATTAATTTGATATTTAGAAATTTCTAACTGCAGTACTCAGGTTTTAAAATACTATACATAAGTCATACATATCTGCAAATATTCATCTCCATTCCTCTCTTTGTAATAATATAAAAGTAAAAAAACAAAATAGTCAGATGGTACAAAGGAATACAAAGTATAAATAAAATAAGAAAACAAGAACAATAAGACAATTTGGCAAATTAAGGAAACATTACTTAAAATACTTGTCTAAGCAAACCAATTTTATGATTATTGAATAATGATCTTTCTGCAAATAAGGATTACAATATAAAAGGCAAGCTCCCCATAGAATATATATTGGAACCAAGGAAGACTATACAACATTTAGATATAATGGATGGCATTAGTATACTTTGAGTGGCATTTATTTTTGCTTTTTGCCCTTATTTTCTCTTCTTTCATCCATCCACAGCCCCTTTTCCCATTTTTACACATGGGTCAGAGTGTCACTTCAACAGTGACAATTATTTAGAGCCAAGGTTTACACCACTGGGTGGCTAGCCCTGCTATGGGAGTTCATTCACCAAACACACTCACATCTATGTCCAATTTAGAGTGCCCAATCCACCTACTGCATATCTTTGGAATGTGGGAGGAAAATGAAGCACCCAGAGGAAACCCATAACACAGGGAGGACATGCCAACTTCACAGAGAAGGCACCTCAGATGAGATGATCAAACCAGGGAACCTCTTGCTGTGAGGTTACAATGATATCCCCTGCACCACTGTTCATCCATAAATATTTCTTAATTGTCAACAAATGAGTACATAAGTTGAGCTGTAAAATTTGACAATAGACAAATTATTATAAAATGGCATGTCTGATTTAAATGACATATATTCTTTTTTCATGAATATGAGAGGATAAATAATACATCCTAGCTAGCCAAACATAATAGATGTAGCCAAGGGATTGATTTTTATTGCAACTTTTACATTTATCATCAATGTGTTCCAAAATCCTGTCTTTAAGAGGGCGATTCATCTTCCCTACAAAAAAAACATACACAAGCGTGGCACTTCACATAATAGACAGCATTTACTGTCTTGCAGTCAGCATAAAAATTAAGAAAGACCTTATAATTCGTAGGTATATGCTGAAAAGAACTGCAGACCCAGATGTGGCTATGTGCACTGCAGGATCTACAAGGAAATGTGCCTTCACAAACAGATCAGGCTACCTCACATTCAAAATGCCTATAACATAAGTGTAATTTTAATGAAACTTGTTGCAAAAAGAAAATTTATGCACAGGACCCAATTATTCTTCAGTGTTATAAAAGTCATTAGGATAGTCCAGTTCTATATTATATCACAGACTGTCCCAATATTATTGAAATAGGTCAAAACTATTTTAGGGTCAGGATAGGTGACTGCAAATTCACTCCTGGGTTGATGCACAAGTCCCTCCTAGACAGAAGAAGTTTGTATTAACTACCATCGACCCTTACCTTTGTGAACCTCACCTACCTAACCACTGACAACTGGGGCAAATCGGGATAAATATGGCTAGGCTTGTAAGGGCTCTAGGGTCATTAGCCTAGTAACCTTCTAAGAACCTATGGACCTGTGTGTGTGAGTGTGTGTGTAAACTGGAAGAAAAACCTAGTGACATTACTGTTTAGTAGCTTAAACCTCCTGTAAAGGAGGTACTTGGGAAGTGTGCAAATGATCCATTAAGAACATCAAATATTTCAGCTACATAGCTTATGAATGTCCATGACTTTTTACTTTTAAAGTCTTTATGCATAAATTCAAGCTAATAAAGCCTAATGCCATTTGCTGTGGACAACATGTTTCGGCCTTTTATTGACCTCATCATGTTCATAGGTTCATAGGTGTGTACTAGGATAATGGCCCTGGAGCCTTTACAATCCTAGCCCATAGGATTACCCTGGCATCATGCCACCCGACCTTAGTTCCCATTGCCTCTGTTAAGTAGAGCCACTGGAGTGATCCCAGGGTGAATTTTCTATTTCCCATCCACTCATCAAGATTTCTCTTGAAGAGGGTCAGTGAGGTGCTCTGTTTGACATGCATGAGAAGTCTATTCCATAGCATGGACAGTCTCTGGGTTATGAACCTTTCCTCCAGCATGTTCTGTTGATTGTGCTAATGAGGTAGAGGTCTCTGGAGCATGTGGTGTGGAGGGACTGGGATTTCTTTAGATGTAGCATTTCTAACAGAGCTGGGTCAGACATGGCTTTGTAAGTCAAGCAGAGATCACCTCTAAGTAGGCAATATGAGACAGAGAATAGCTGGTGTTTTCTGAGTCTGTCCATATAGGACAAGTGTTTAAGGCCTAGGATCCTCTTTGTGAGGTACTTTTGTGGCCTCTCCAGTTGTTGCAGGTGTCTAGTGAGGTACATGCCAAATGGGGCATTGTACTCAATGACTGGCCTAATGAGGGAAGAGTAGATGGAGACAATGACCTCTTTCTTCCTGGATGCAAAACTCTTAGTAATGAGATGTGCCACATAGAAGGACATTCTGACCACAGTGGCAATGTGGTGGTCAATAGAGAGGTTGCTGTAAACCAGTGTTCTCAGATCTCTTATAACACCTTCTGTGTTCAGTGGACTACCATTGATGTGGTAATTCATGGGAACTGGGTTTTTCCCAAAGGGGATGATGACACATTTTTTGGCATTGAGATTAATGCCATGGTTCTGACACCAGTCATTCGTCTCAGTGAGGCCTTTCTGTAGGATGTCAACATCACTTGGTGAGTTAGAAATAGCTCCCAACTTGTAATCGTATGCAAACTTTGTCAGCCAGAGTCCCTTCGTGTTGGTCTGGACTTCAGAGAACTAGATATCAAACAGAAGCGGACCCAGGACCAAACCCTGTGGGACTCCACTCGTGACTGGTCGGCAGCCTGACTTGGAGTCTGCTACTTTCACACTGTGGGTTCTGTGAGCCAGTTTGCAACCCACCTAGGGTTAGACATGTTGATCCCTACCTTACTGAGATTTTCTATGATTCCTGAGTGGGGAATGGTATCAAAAGCCTTAGCCAGATCAAGGTAGGCTGTATGAAGGGACCATATTAATTTGACAAAACGTTAACTTGTCGAACTACAAAAGAATGACAGCTAAAGATCAAAACATCCAAACTGCGAATGATCAGGTAAGTGAATTTTTCCCATGTAAATAATTTGTTTGGCCATTACACAAAACTAAAACTTTTCAACCTGAATTAAGTGGGGCGGGGGGCTGTGCCCCCCACACTTCCCATAACTAAATATACTAACTCCAAGATCATGCCACATTGGGAAAAGGGCAAATTCCTGTTAACAGCCAAGCAAATTCTTTCACTGAGAAAAAAATTTGCTTAGCTGGATGTTCATGGTTTGGCTCTTTCGATCATTAGCTGTCAATCTTTTGTAGTTCAACAAGCTAAAGTTTCGTCCATTTAATAGGGACCCTGTATGAACCACCTTGCCTTCATCCACAGCTCTGGTGACTGACTCAAATAAGATATATATATATATATATATATATATATATATATATATATATATATATATATATAGATATAGATATAGATATATACACGTGTATATGCATGCATCTGACCAGGTTTGTGTGTGTGTGTGTGTATGCGTGTACATATATATATATATATATATATATACATACATATATATATATATATATATATATATATATATATATATATATATATATATATATGTCTATTTTGATTCACTGAAAACTCATTTCACTGAATTTCAAAACACTCACACCAAATTGCTGAAATCTCAAATCACTGAAAACTCATTTCACTGAATGTAAGTACTGTTGGGCAGATAAAATGCATATGCCCTTTTCCTACTGTAGTGCGATCAAGGAGTTAGTATATATAGTTGGGGGGGGGGCATAGTCCCCTAACTACTTTTGGTTTTATATTGTTAGCTTGAGGGAAACTTACTCACAAGTGAGGAGAGTGTGTTGAGAAGATGGAAAGAGTACTTCGAGGGGCTGATGAATGAAGAGAATGAGAGCGAGAAGGTTGGATGATGTGGGGATAGTGAATCAGGAAGTGAAACAGATTAGCAAGGAGGAAGTACATATAGCTATGAAGAGGATGAAGACTGGAAAGGCTGATGGTCCAGATGAGATACCAGTGGAAGCATGGAGGTGCTTAGGAGAAATGGCAGTGGAGTTTTTAACCAGATTGTTTAATGAAATCTTGGGAAGTGAGAGGATGCCTGAGGAATGGAGAAAAAGTGTTTTGCTACCTATTTTTAAGAATAAGGGTGATGTGCAGAGCTGTAGTAACTACAGAGTGCTAAACCCGATCAGTCACAGCTTGAAGCTATGGGAAAGAGTAGTGGAAGCTAGGTTAAGAAAGGAGGTGATTATTAGTGATCAGCAGTATGGTTTCATTCTGGGAAAGAGCACTACAAATGCGATGTTAGCTCTAAGAGTGTTGATGGAGAAATATAGAAAAGGTCAGAAGGAGTTGCATTGTGTCTCTGTGGACTTGGAGAAAGCATATGATAGGGTGCCTAGACAGGAGTTGTGGTATTGTATGAGGAAGTCAAGAGTGGCAGAGAAGTATGTAAGAGTGGTACAGGATATGTACGAGGGTAGTGTGACAGTGGTGAAGTCTGCAGTGGGAGTGACAGATGTGTTTAAGGTGGAGGTAGGATTACATCAAGGATCAGCTCTGAGCCCTTTCTTATTTGCAATGGTGATGGACAGGTTAACAGATGAAATCAGACAGGAGGCCCCATGGACTTTGATGTTTGCAGATGACATTGTGATCTGTAGTGAGAGTAGGGACCAGGTTGAGGAGACCCTGGAGAGGTGGAGATATGCTCTAGAGAGGAGAGGAGAGGAATAGTCAGCTGGACTAAGACAGAATAAGTGTGCATGAATGAGAGGGAAGATAGAGGAATGGTGGGGATGCAGGGAGTAGACTTGGCCAAGGTGGATGAGTTTAAGTACTTGGGATCAACAGTTCAGAGTAATGGTGAGTGTGGAAGAGAGGTGAAGAAGAGAGTACAGGCAGGGTGGAATAGGTGGAGAAGAGTGTCAGGAGTGATTTGTGATGGATGTATACCAGTAAGAGTGAAAGGGAAGGTCTACAAGAGGGTAGTGAGACCAGCTATGTTGTATGGATTGGAGACAGTGGCATTGGCAAAAAGGCAGGAGTCAGAGCTGGAAGTGGCAGAGTTAAAGATTTTAAGATTTGCACTGGGTGTGACAAGGATGGACAGGATTAGGAATCAGTAAATTAGAGGGTCAGCTCGGGTTGGACAGATTGGGGACAAAGTCAGAGAGGAGAGATTGCGTTGGTTTGGACATGTGCTGAGGAGGGATACTGGGTATATTGGGAAAAGGATGCTAAGGATGGAGCTGCCAGGTAAGAGGAAAAGAGGAAGGCCTAAGATAAGGTTCATGGATGTGGTGAGAGAGGACATGCAGGTTGTTGGTGTGACAGAGCAATATGCAGAGGATAGGAAGAAATGGAAACAGATGATCCGCTGTGGTGACCCCTAATGGGAAGAGCCGAAAGAGAAGAAGAAGCCTTCAGTAAAATGAGATTCATAAATATAAAAGCTAAGTAGGTGGAGGCTACACCACCCGCACCCCCAATGTGGTGGGCTGTGCCCCCCACACTCCCTAACTATATATACTAACTCCAGGATCACGCTACAGTGGGGAATGGGAATATACTTTTTATTTGCCCAACAGTACTTACATTCAGTGAAATGAGTTTTCAGTGATTTGAGCTTTCAATGATTTTTTGAGGGTGAATTGAAATTCAGTGAAATGAGTTTTCAGTGAATCAAAGTTGACCCTTATATATATATATATATATAAAAATATATATATATATATAGATAAATATATATATATATATATATACACACACACACACACACACACGCACACACAAATACAGATATATATATATATATATATATATATATATATATATATATATATATATATATATATATATATATATATATATAAAAACCGACACTTCCGCGATGCTACTTCACATCACACAAACACACGTAAAGCACCCTACCACACTACGCACCCCGACAACGTGGAAACACGAACACCATAACGACACTGCACGCCACACCACCCTCATCCACACTACATTAACTCACACCCCCCCCTCCTACCCCAAGGTCCGACACACCACCTACCCACCTCACCCCCCTAACCCTAACTCACTTAAACCCACCTAACCCCCCCGGACCACACTATCGCACACCCATATATATATATATATATATATATATATATATATATATATATATATATATGGGTCACTGTTGTATTATCAAAAACACAATCCATCAAATTGTGTTTCCGATAGCGCGCTTTATCAAAGTGCATACTGTCGAACGTGCATATAGTCGACTATGCACTTTCGCTAAATAAATGAACATAAAAAAAAAAAGTGTTATGCAGGGGGTCAAGCCCCCACTTCACCCCCCCACACCCCCCTACTTTATTATTCTCACTCCGAGATTGCACTACAGTGGGGAAAAGGGAATATTCCCTTATCCCCACTGTACCACGATGTCAGCGATAGCTTCCTTAGTTGCAAATCAACACTATATGTTGATTTACAACTAACGGTGCATGCAAACTGCATGCTTTCTTTAATTTTCACTTTCACTAAATTGTGTCCACTGAAACATGATTTCGATAAACTGTGTTTTGACATTGTGACAGTGACCCATATATAGATATATATATATATATATATATATATATATATATATATATATATATATATATATATATATATATATATATATACACTGGATATGGTCCTCAATAATATGGGAATGTGCTGCACACCTCCTAGTGTAATGCCCTTTGTGATAAGGTCAGACAACAAAAAGGTCACCTTTGAAGTAAAAATACAGCCCAGAACCCCAGCTAACCCTGGAATGTTCAGTAACTACTCTAAGACTAACTTCATTCTAATAAGTGATAATGTGGCAAAATGTCAAGCCTCCATAAACAGAGAACGCTGCTGCCTGTGTGGAATTGTTCACAGAAACCCAATACAAGCATGCTAATAGCTGCCTAGAGGCAGCTGTACCCACCAGGAAGTACAGAATTAACTCACAAAACAAACCACTCTGGTGGAATCACAACATCAGTAAGCTGTATAACAGAAGGAAGAAAATCATGGCAAAAAATAGGAGATGCAGTACCTAGCAAGATAAAAGCACTATCACTAAACTAAAGCAACTCAGAAGACAAAGTCTACCAAAGTTAAATTTGAGGTAAATCTGGCCTTCTAGGGCAAGGACAACCACAAGGCATTCTTTAGCTATGCCCGCAACCTCAAAGGCAATACACAGTTGTGTGCAGAGATCATTGTAAATGCAGTCTCCTATACTGAGCCAGAAGATACAGAAAACCTGCTGGCAGAAAAGTTCAGCTCCAACTTTACCCCTCTCTCTCCCCTTCAATGTTCTCTCAAAAAATACCATCAAATGTAACTCCTCTTGCTATCACTAGGGTGGAGGTCCTTAATGCTCTCTCTAAGGCCAAGAACACTGCAAAAATAGGCCTAGACAATATCCCAGTATGCCTTCTAAATAGCATGAAACATGACCTATCAGGACCTCTGGAATTGCTATTTAACTACAGCCTCCACACAGACATTGTGCCTCATGAATAGAGAACAGCAACAGACATCTCTCTGCACAAAGGTAGGCCTGGAAACTATAGATGCATGAGTTTCACTGGTCTCATATGAAAAGCCATGGAATGAATTATCATGGAACTAATCAATAATGACATACTAAGACTCCAGACACAGGACCCAACCCAAACATTGAGAAAGTCACATGAGGGCAAAATTATTCAGACTGCCTACCATGACCTGGACAAGGCATTTAATACAATACCTCACTCAGGCATTGTTGACAAACTCAGTAGGTTAAGCACAAACCCTTATGTCACCCAGTAGATAGCCAAATGGCTCACAGACAGGACCCAGAAAGTTGTAACTGGGGAGTCCACATCTACAAAGAGGCAGTCACAAGTGGAGTCACTCAGAGATTGGTCTTGGGACTGCTCCTTTTTGGCATTTACTTCTCTGAAGTCAAGGACAATGTTGGTGGCCTCTGGCTAACTAAATTTCCAGATGATTGCAAATTAGGAGCTGGCATTGAATCCCACACTGATACAAATGTTTTCCAGGAAGGGCTGACACAGACAAACAACTGGTGTCATAGTCATTGGCTAAAACTAAATGCTGAGAAATGCATAATAGTATCCTTCGGGAAGTCATCTACCCCTGGTAACAAATATGAAGACAACACACCTCTAAGATTTGTTCCAGTAGTCAGGGACATGGGGACACACACAGACAGTAATCTAGCATTTGACCATCATGTGCCTATAGTGGTGAGGAAATCATTCTGTGTTGCACAACTTATAAACAAAGGTATAGAATCTAAGTCCAAGGAGGTCATTTTTTCCACTATATTCAGCATTCATCAGACCTGTCATTGAGTACAATGTCCCCTTTGGTTTGTACCTAACCATTCATATCAAACAATTGGAACATCTACAGAGGTTCCTCACTAAAAGAATACGGGCGTAAATAACATGTTCTATGCAGACCACCTCAATTCCCTATGCCTGTATTTTTGTCTCCTACAGGCTATTGAGGGGAGCTCTGTGCCTGGCATATAAGGCATTGTCAGACCCCACTCTGATGGACCTCCTGCGTATCTGCAAAATAAAAGGTACCAGAATTAACCATTCTAAAGACTTAAACCTCGTCTGTGATATAAATAGGACCTGTTAGAGAGACATATATGTATCCCAGAGACTACCCCATCTCTGGAACAGGCTTCTCATCAATGTGAAGCAGAGTAACTTTGGACAGTTGGATGGGTAATAGGAAATTTGTCACTGGTTTGGCACATATGTCTCTACTGGACACAGGCAGCCTGTAAATGGTTCACCTCCTAGAACTCTGCTTATAAATGTTTCATCTCCCAGGTCCCTGCTTACACTTATCAAGGGTACCAGACCTTGACAGAGATTTGGGCTGCATGGATAGGCTTAAAAAGGTCTTTGTGGTCATTAGCCTAGTAAACACCTATGAACAGTAGCAAACAGGTAATTTCAGATGTGATGCTATGTCACACCTAGAGCTGTTGGACATACTCCACTTAAAGAAATCCCAAAACCTCCGAGCTACATACTGTAGGGACCTAAACCTTGTCACCACAATAAACAGAACATGCTGGAGGGATATATTCCTGTCCCAGAGACTTCCCATACTCTGGAACAGACTACCTATGTCAAACAGAGCTCCTCATTAGCACTCTTCAAATAGTAAATTTACCCCGGGGATCACTTCTGCGGCTCTGCTCGACAGGGGCACAGGAAAATAATTTTCTTGGGTGGCGAAAGCCAGGGTACCTTTTTGGCTAGGCTTATATAGGCCCTAGGGCCAATAGCCTAGTACCTGCCTATGAACCTATGATGCATAAACAGCTGATTTTGTAACAAATGAGAATAAAGTTCTGACGCCATGTTCCAGGAGATGGTGTACAAGACAGGTACTTCAATGCATATGGAAGAGCACTGACAGGATACCAGGTAATCAAACATGAAGCCCCAGTGCAATAAAAATACCATTAGAAGGCATAATCCATCTCTCACACCTAAAACTCAGTGCATTGTTTGATCATAGAGATGTGTTTTTTGAAACTGCTGTTATCATGGCATGGTATCATGTTACTCCTTTTTGGGCAGGGAACCAATGCAGGGTGCATAGCATTGCAACCTGTCGCTCCTGCACTTCTTTCTTTAACCAGAGAGCTTCTCTCACATGTGATGGCCAATAAAAGTTGGAGGTTACTGTCATGACAAGCAGTGACCAGTTTAGGGCATCACTCTTTGTCCCCACCTCAGCTAATGAGGTCTTGAACAGGATCAATTTAGACACACAGCCCAATCAGTCCACGCATATGGGCGAAGCTATTCTAAAGATGGGAGACGAAATCTTCACAGTTGCATCAACTAAACATTGCCAGTGCACTCTCTTTACATGCTGTGGCTTCACAGCTATGTAAAGCAATCACTGTAGATAAGTAATCCAGCTCAGAATGAAATGATGACATCTTGAAAACTCAGTATCTCCTTTGAATCAAATGCCTACTTTGTGACACACTTTGGATAACATAATTGAGAAATCAGATGAAAACCTTTGTACCAAGGAGCTTTACTAAGTATACTTATTAACATACTTAAGTTTGGACATTATGTTTCTGCAGGACAGCCAGTGACTTGCATGCAAGTCTGAAAACAGTTTGCCATACAGATTAAGGATAAACAATCTCTTTGCTGCGGCCATACTCATTCAAGTTTGTAGCATTCTTAATATGGTACTTTACGTTTTACTCTAGAACTATAAAATCTATTGGTGGTATCCTGTAATGTACTACAGTCACTGTCTCTAAGAAGACAAAGCACTCCTTATAGCTTCTGGGTGCATGTGCACAAGTAGACAGAGTTATCCTCTCATTGATTTGCAGTTGCACTGATGTGACACAGCTATGACTGTCATTCTACCGCTCAGCCAGACACAGAGCCAGTTAACCACTTTCTTCCCCATTCCCATACATTACCAACTTGTGAGCTGGGCAGCATGATGTCACCCACCAGCCATCTGTTGTGCCCTTGTGGGAAATCAAACTGGATCTACCACTCAGTGACATACTGTTCTGCAATAGCTTAAACTGCAGTCATGAAAAGTATCCAGTCTTTGGGTGTTAATATATTTTGCAGTAGTTTGATGACACTGCTTAATTTATGCTGACATAAATCATTCATTTTTATGGTACAAACCTTCCCAAGTTAGGTGACTATGGAATGCAGATAAATACTGACAAATTCATTTGTTTGCATGCTTTTACTGAGCTCTTAAATGTTCAAATGTTTTTATTCTGCTGCATTTATTAGTGCTTGTTAGTAGCCTGATTAAATTTATCTGTTATTCTAAGCATGTTGGTTTTAGTTTTAGCACTTGAGCTTCAGGCCAGTTACTTTACATTTAAGAAGTTGTTTGTAGCCTACACTGTTGTGGACAAACCCTTATCAAAACCTTCTCTCCATAAGTCTGCCAAGTATTCAGAACACTATGTCTGGACAATTCCCATAAGTATCTCCTGCCAGCTTGGTCAACATGGGCATACTGCGGCATGTGTAGCAACTGCCTCATGGGATCCTAGGAAGTTATTTGGCTGTCGGCCCTGGGGCCCTTACAAGCCTAGCCAGGAATTTAGCAAATGTTCCAACAAGTCAGCACCCTATACCACTGTCCAGCAAAGACACAGGTGGAATCCCAGGGGTCTATGTTCCCCATCCACTTATCCAGGTTGTGCTTAAAAAGGGTTAATGAGGTACTCTGCTTGATGTGGAGACAGAGTCTATTCCACAAAAGGGGGACTCTCTGGGACACAAACCTGTCCTGCCAACAAGTTCTATTGATGTCACAGACCAGGCTGAGGTAACACTTGCGGGTTATTCGAGTGGAGCTCGACTTGTGGACATGCAGCAGTCCCATTAAGGCGGGGTCTGAGATTGCTTTGAATTCCAGACAGAGGTCACCTTTGAGGAGTCTGTAGGAGACTGAGTAGAGGGACAGGGCCTTTAGCCTATCTGTTTAGGGTAGATGTTTGAGGCCCTGGATTCTCCTGATGAGGAACTTCTGTAATCTGTCCAGCTGCATTATGCTCTTTGTAAGGTACATGCCGAAAGAGGCATTGTACTCAATAATGGGTCTTATAAGGGAAGACTACAGGAATGTTATGACCACCTTGTCCCTGGATGAGATACCCTTACTAATGTGGTGGGTCATGTAGAAAGCGTGGAGGCAATATGGTGGTCAAAAGTCAGTTTGCTATCAACCTGGGTACCCAAGTCCCTCACAAATGATTGTGTGCTTAGGACCTTGTTATTACTGTGATAATTTGTGGGGACATCACACTCCCCAAAGGGGATGATGATGCATTTTTTGGCATTCAGTTTGACACCATGTTTCTGGCACCAGTCATTTGTCTGGGTGAGACCCTCTTGGAGGATGTCCACATCACTAGCGAAATTTCTGATAGCACCCAGCTTGCAGTCATCTGCAATCTTGGTCAGCCATAGCCCACTGGTTTTGGCCTGCACCTCAGAAAAGTATATCCCAAAGAGCAGAGGCCACAAGACTGATCCCTGGGGTACACCCCTCATTATGGGTCTACTACTTGAGGTGACTTCCCCTATTTTGACTATGTGGGTTTTTTCACTGATCCAGTTTGCTACCTATCTGGTAACATGGACTGACGCCTAGTTGAGAGAGTTTATCTATTATACCTGAATGGGGAATAGTACTGAATACTTTGGCCAGGTCAAGGTAGGTGGTGTGCACTGTCTTCTCCTAGTCCATGGTTTTGGTGACTGCCTCAAAGAAGTCAACCATATTTAACAGGGATAACCTCCCCTTGATGAAACCAAACTGTGTGGGATCTAATGTTTGGAGGTAACCACTGTTCTTTATTAGGCTGATGGGTCTATAATTTCCTGGATCGGTGGACCCTCCACCTTTGTACAAAAGGATGACAGTGGCTGTCCTCCACTGACAGCCCTCTTCTCCTAGCACATAATCCTTGTATTTGTGAGAAATGCATCTACATCACTAACCTGGAATCCATGCCAGTACAAACACCAAACTACTCACATCACATAGCCAAGCAGAACACACACCTACCTATGCAAAGGTCCTCAATAAAAATGTACCTAAACAGCAGAGACCTTCAAAACATATTCACAAACATTTCACACACATCAAACACATCACACAGAGCACACTAGTGTCTCACAAACACAGCCCATAAGACATAATAAACCAACACAGCCCACAAGGCATAACAATAAACCAAACATATTAGTCATTGGTGACTCAGTTGTGAGACACACAGATGTCCCCCTCACCAGACTCAACAAGGAGAAGGTCACGGTCAGTTGTCTGTTTGGTCCCAGAATCCGCAACATCATGCATGCACTGAAGTCTCTCCACAACAGGTACAAGCATGACTCTGTCCTTGTCCATGTTGGTGTGAATGAATTGAGACATACATACCTGGACTTGAGCTCTCAGAGTATGTGTCCAAGGCAGGTATGACCCTAGCCCAAAGCAGCATCCTACCTTCACCAAGAATATCACAATACCAACAAAAAATAATTGACTTTAACAATTGGCTTAGTTTCTGGTGTCATTCCAATGGGATTCAGCATCTGTCTGCCTGGGATGACATTGTCAACAGGCCTCGATGCTTTGCCAGAGATGGCCTCCACCCTTCACCCCTGTAGAAGATCACTACCAGAAAATTGTGTGAACTGTACATATACCTGATAGCTGCAGAATATTACAGGTAAGTGCAACATTTTATTTTTTCTTAGATTGTAAAGCTGTACATGTTGAGGAAGAAATATGTACAAGTTTTTCATTCGGTGCAGTTCTGCAGTTTTTTTTTTTTTTTTTTTGACTAAACACTAATGCTTTGTAGTATTCATTTTATTTACTTATTTCACACATCTCATTTTTAAACTTTGATCTGGGTGGGTGGTTATTTACTCTTGGATAGGATCTTCTGCATTTTGGCTTATTTTTATTTCAGTTCTATTTGTTTAAACTTAAATACATTACATGGAGATCAGTTTGTTTTCTGATAGGTGGGAATTAGCTGAGCATTTGCTTGGGGTGTGTGTACTTTGTGCACTTTCAGATTAGTCCTGCCTTGTTTGAGGTTAATTATCAGGAATGTGAGTGTTTATCAGTGACTTACTGATGAGGATTTTGGCACACATGCTCTGCAGTTGGATAAATTCGGGTTTCCAGCAGCATAATCTAAAACTACAAACATCAGTCCCCATTACCCTAGTTTGGTAGAGTTGTTACATTGTTCCATGAAGAGAACTCTTAGGGTATTAAAGTTCTTGGTTACTTGGTTTGCATGATACAGAGCAACCTGGAGTCAGACATGTGTATATATGTATTCATGTGCCTGTAAGGGGGCCTACTAGCCCTTTAACTTCCTCCACTTAGTTCATAGCAATGCTCTGTATCTTAACATGTTAGTGTTTCATTGATATTGAACTGTTCTCTTGATGATGTGGCCAGTTAGAGTTATTGGACTGTCAGTCTTTTAAGGTATGCCTGAGGTGAGCAGTGCAGAGATGCGGTTTGCTACTCTGCAGCAGACATAATGCTTCAAGATATAGCCTATATTTAATTTATTGATTTGTTTACATTTATATGAGTAAACACCCCCCTCCAAAGAAATGAATGTACTGGGCTTTTCACACAGTGTCCTAAACCAGTATGGATAACAGCAAGGTTGAACAGTCCTAATTGTAGCTGGTAACCTATTTGGCTAAATGGTTCACTGAAATACTGTACATGGCCTGTTGTGTCACAAATACACAGTGGTCTATCCATCTTTAGGATGTTTGGGGTTACAGTTGTTAAGACCCTTATTTAGATTTCATGTTATTGAATACTGCCACATTTTTCCCCAAGTATCTCTTCAGACAAATACTGAGATTTGTGAGTAGTCCAACATCCCTGAATTATATATTAATTACCCTCTCAGTGAATTAAAGCTCCATTATAATCTCCCATCACAACATGCATGCCTTGTATTGTCTGCCTGTCCTGTTACTTGTACAAATAACTTTTTATATGATGCCTGTTTCCATTATTTAGATTTCTTTATGGTATTAAAAAAATCCTACTGCTCTCAACCCATTTCTCAACACTGTACAAGTTGACTGCTTTTTAGTATGTCTTCATTCTGGTTTCAGATTGGTACAGGAAAAAAATATTGTGCATAGTTTCTGAGATACCTATACTTGTTTATGATATTAAGCTGATGTCTGCAGAAGTACACTTTAGAAGTACACTTTTGAGCTGGGGCTTTCCAAGTGTTTATATATAGGGATTAAACATTTCACATTTTCTCCTCCCAAATCCTCTACCTGTATATCGCATGTGTATGTATTGCTTGTGATTACTCTACCAGGTCATATCACGTCACTAAGTTAATTACTCCTGATCTTGCTTATCTACTCATTGATCCACTATATCACCTAACTCATTTATATGCATAATCTACCTCTTCTGACTGAAACATCTTATAATTATTGTATTTTAGAAACTTAACTTGTGAATATAGCTACCTCTGTAGTGAGACTTTTGAATTGTGTGTGTCAATATTGTATTCCGTTTGGAGCTTTTCACCACAGGCCTCTGCTGAAAAAGGGCTCATGCCCAGTTGGACATACCCAGTTAACAAATACTGTCCATTTCCAGTTATTTAAAACTTAAATCGGAATTTTATTTTTCTTGACAAATATAAGGGTTGGTTTATAACCAACATGGTTCTGTTTGTCAAGAATTTTTTCACCACTACATGGCATTTCATACCTCAATAGGGGATGAACAGGGTTCATAATTACACATAACAAAACAAAACATTTGAGGAATGTTCTATGTAGGAGGTTGTCCCGTACAGCTTAGTATTAATGTTGTTAATGTATAGACATGCATTTAGGGAGCGTTTTTATAATATGGTTTTATGTGATGAATATTTGATTGATAGACATTGTTTGTTTTACTAACAATGTATCTAATGGTTTATCAATTAGGGAATGACATATTTAGTTCAAAACACATTGTGAAGTTTTTACCAATGTATAGATTGTTTTAACATCATGTGACTCCAATCTTTTGTATTTAACTGGCCAGGAATATGTGTGACTTTGTTAATGTATTTTGAAGAAGTCTAGGGGCGAACGCCTGATGAAAGCGCTCAATTTATTAAAGAACTTGCTCAGTGGTATCTCACGGTTCTCTTTTTTACTAGTTTGGATTTGTATGAGTCCGGTTAACAAATATCAAAATAAATAAATTACATTTTTTTCTGCTGTTTTTAGAGAGCAGCACTCACTTTTAGCGCATCAGATAATTTATATCTCTAGGCCCATTTTATCTGATGCTGTTTGTCACACAACAGATGACTAATAATTCAGTGAATTCTTTCTTTGCAGAAAGCATTTTATTGCATTTTCAAAGAAATTTTAGAGGGACCTTAGGGGAGATTGTAGACTCTAAAAATAGTGCAGTAATGTCAGTTGAGTGGTAAAACCAGTGAACAGATCATTTATATAATATGCTTTTATGCAGTAATATCATGTATTTGGTTGAATTTTCACTTGAAAGTATCCGAATTGTGATTTTTGATAAAACTCTTTTGTTGCACATTTGAAAGTACAATTGAAAGCCATAACTTGCTTTTTTGTCTAAGCAATTGTTTTGCGAAAGTTACATTGGGATTCTCAATGAGCAACCATTTACAGTGATAGTGGTATCATACATTAGCAATTGTTTTAACACCCATTTAGATTCTGCACTTTTGGGCTTACTATTTAACAATAAAGCTTAATTTACAGGAAGCAGTAATGGGGAAAGAGTCTGCCTATATTACATATCAAATTGTATGCAGTCAAAAAGGTGTCATTATTCCAGC
Source organism: Protopterus annectens (assembly GCF_019279795.1). Taxonomy (NCBI): domain Eukaryota; kingdom Metazoa; phylum Chordata; order Ceratodontiformes; family Protopteridae; genus Protopterus; species Protopterus annectens. Next base: position 671,881,995 of record NC_056744.1, read on the forward strand.
TTAAACAATGAAACCAGGCAATTACAACATGGTTATATAAAAGGACTTTCTACAGTTGAAGTTAACAAAAATCAATTTTCTGTTATGAGGCCTTCTACCATAGCAATGGGTCGGTAATTATGGAAAAAATACACCAGGGAACTTTGCTACTCTTCAGTATAAGGGAAGTGCTTGAGTTTAACATGTTTGGCTTCCTGTTTACATTCCAGGCACATAGATGACCTGGAGAAACAGAGCAATATGGCAGGAGTTAACAAAAATAACAGAGTTGGCAGAAAAGAATTCAAGTATGGAAACTGAGCCTTTATGTGAAAAGCAGTTAACAAAATCAGAGGAAGTGGAGAAATGGATCATACTGAAGGTGAAGAAGAGGAATGACATTGATGGAGTAGGTGCATATTCAGAAGATATCCTTCAGCAGAGGTTGTTCAAAAGAGAAAGCCAGCAGGGAGTTATTGTTACAACCCTCCAATCTGGAGGGATGTGGGATGATTACTTAAAAGACCTTATAAATAAAATTAAACCTGAAAGTGAGAAAATGGCATCTTGGGGAGAATTAATGGAGAAAATTCAAGAGGAAATAATAGAAGAAACAGCAGGAAAGGATAACGCACAGAAAGTTAAAAAAAAAGGAGAGAAGAAAACTGAGGAGTTAAAGGAGACAAAGAAGAAATATACAGTAAGAATAAGCAACAGTAGAGAACAAGGACTGGAAAGGTATGAAATGTGGGATTCTGTAATTGCACCTTTGGGTGTCATACCCACTGAGGTAAGAGCACGCATTTTAATTAACAGAGAGACATTTTGAGATATAATCTTTGAAACTGGTCAAGCCATGGAATTTCTTTTAGTAAAATATGAAAAGAAAAAGAACATTAATCTATGGTTAGATTATGTAATACAGACATTTCACAAAGAAACAAAAAACAGAAGTAGAAGCAAAAGATTTAAAGGAGCATTTATTGATAATATGCAAAGATGTTTTGGATACAACAAAGGCATATGACAAAAGAGGCTTGTGGACTGGTGGATGGGAATGTGGGGTTATACTGAATATGCAAAATGACAATATTATACACATTCCAAATATAATTAATGCATCTGGAAGTAGAGGTTAAGTAAAATACAGATATCAGCCTAAAACATGTTTTTTTCTGTGGTAAAGACAGTCATTTAATAAGTGAATGTGACAAAAAGAAATGTGTTTTGAAATGCAAGAAATGTGGCAAAACAGGACATGTTTAATTAGAATGTGATGACGACGTACAAGAAACACACAAGTTAGTACAAAATACAGACATTGATAAACAAGAAAAAGAAAGTGATTATAATAGATATAAAATAAGGAGAGAAAGTGAAAGAAGCAGATTCAAACAATACAAGTGAGGAGAATTATACAGATTGGTAGGTAGTAAGAGGGGGAAAGAATTCAATAGGAAAAAGAGTAAAATAATAGAAAAGAAAATTTAAAAGTGTAATATCAAAAGAAAGGAAAAAGGCAATGGATGAAAAATGTTAGAACTATTCCATTGCAAAGCTGAAAAGCTTAGCTTTGAATGTTAATAGTACAAAAAATATTAAAATATTAAAAGAAGACTTGGTATTCTAGAATGGCGTGCTGTATTAGATGCTCAGATTATTATATTCGAAGACATAAGATTACTGAGAGAAAAAGACTATAAACAGAAAAATTATGAGGACCACCAATCATTTGGAATATGGGAAAAGATGTATGTTTGGGTATATGTGTATTATGCCAAGAAAATATTAAAATATTAGATGTTACTATTGTTGAGCTAGGATAAATAATAATAATAGATAAAAGATGGAATACTAATGTATATATGATTGCTATATACGCATAATTTACAAAAAAACAGAGAGAAATATTTAAAAAATTCTTAACTAGTTGCCTTTACATACTTCAAAATCTTGTATGACAACTTTGTTACTAATAAAATAAATGACAAGAAACAATCTTAGCTTACAACATTTACTGTATATACTGTTGATAACCAATATCTTGTTGTATTAAAGCCAACATCCTGTAATGTTGTTTACTATTGCTGCAACTTTGTATCTCTATTTATCATGTATATGATGTGGAGCTTTTCTCCCCGGGCATCTGCTGAAAAAGGACCTGCATCCAGTCGGAATTTCCCAGTAAACAAACATAAAATAAATAAAAAAGAACTATGTCAATATAAATATGGATATTATATTGGTTGGAGATTTTAACTGCAATCTAAAAATGAATAAAAATATAAGTCGTGATATAAAAATAGTATATGAAATCTTGAGAAGTGACAAATTATATGTATGGGATAAAAAGCACTGGATTTATAAAAGCAATGAGATTAAAAATGAAATTATTTTCTTCTATCAGAGAGCTTAGAGATCATACAGAAAGGGATAAAGAAATCAGGATTTTCAGATCATTTAGCTATATGGATAAAGGTACATGAAAAAGATGAATATATAAGAATAGGTAAAGGAATTAAAAGGTTGCATGAAACAGATTTAAAACAAGATGATAGGAAAGAAACAATTTATGGAAGGATCATAAGGATATGAGGGGATTCTACAAATAACGTACAAGTTGGTGGATAAGTTTTACAGAAAAGTATAAAAAATATTTATTGAAAGACTTAGAGAATAAGAAGGAAAAGAAAAAAATGGAATATTAAAGATTAAGTTATATTTAAAGAACTGTTGCAAGACAAGAAAAAAAATGGAATATTAAAGATTAAGTTATATTTAAAGAACTGTTGCAAGACAAGATGACATTTTTATGAAAAGGAAAGGAGTTATGTGAAATATATCAAAAGAGGATTAATAAGCTGTTATATAAACAGAAATATTGTCTGCAAGGGACAAAGTATGATCAGCACTGTATTTAAATAAGCTCATGAAATAAAATAAAAAAGTAATAAAGGAACTGAGAAATTAAGGAAATAAAATAGCATTGCAACAAGGAATATGTGAGATAATTAAGGAGTATATAGTACAATATTTTGTTATGAAAGAGACAAAAGGTACTCAAATATATATTAAATTAAATCAAAAATAAAATGAAATTTTGGAAAAAAATATAATGATGGAGGGCCTAAATAAAATATTAAAGGAAACGTATAGGAATACAGCTACAGGATTGTAATGCTTTGAATATTATATGTATAAAGACATGGAAAACTGGTAGAAACTTATATTTGTATAACTATTGAATGAATGGTTTGAACTCAGTAAAACAGACAAAGAAATATGTACAGATACTACGGTATTTTTGTGGAGAAAGAGATGATATAAAGAACTGGAGACGCATTGTACTAAACAATACAAATTGCAAAATATTCATGAGAATTATACCCGAGACTGACAAATAAAATAGATAAATTGCTTGATTGAACAGTGTTCAGTAGAAAGGGAAAAGGAAGCCAAGATTTATTATGGTTGATTAAAGAGGTAGATGATATTAGGAACAAAAAAGTAGAATAAAAAATGATGATAGGAGATGTAGATAAAGCTTCTTCTTCTTCTTTTGGCTGCTCCCATTAGGGGTCACTACAGCAGATCAAATGTTTCCATTTCCTCCTCTCCTCTGCATCGTGCTCTGTCACACCAACCACCTGCATGTCCTCTCTCACCACATCCATAAACCTTATCTTAGGCCTTCCTCTTTTCCTGTTACCTGGCAGCTTCATCCTTAGCATCTTTTCCCAATATATTCTGCATCCCTCCTCAGCACATGTCCAAACCAACGTAATCTTGCCTCTCTGGCTTTGTCTCCAAACCTTCCAACCTGGGCTGACCCACTAATATACTTATTCCTAATCCTGTCCATCCTAGTCACACCCAGTGCAAATCTTAACATCTTCAACTCTGCCACGTCAAGCTCTGACTCCTGCCTTGTTGTCAATGCCACTGTCTCCAACCCATATAACATAGCTGGTCTCAATACCCTATTGTAGACCTTCCCTTTCACTCTTACTGGTACTCGTCTGTCACAAATCACTCCTGACACTCTTTTCCACCCACTCCATCCTGTCTGTACTCTCTTCTTCACCTCTCTTCCACACTCACCATTACTCTGAACTGTTGATCCCAAGTACTTAAACTCATCCACCTTCGTCACCTATGCTCCCTGCATCCTCACCATTCCTCTAACCTCCCTCTCATTCACACACATATATTCTGTCTTAGTCCTGCTGACCTTCATTCCTCTTCTCTCTAGAGCTTGTCTCCACCTCTTCAGGGTCTCCTCCACCTGTTCCCTACTCTCACTACAGATCACAATGTCATCTGCAAACATCATAGTCCACGGGGACTCCTGTCTGATCTTGTCTGTCAACCTGTCCATCACCATTGCAAATAAGAAAACTCAGAGCTGATCCTTGATGTAATCCCACCTCCACCTTAAATGCATCTGTCACTCCCACTGCAAACCTCACTGCTGTCACACTACCCTCGTACATATCCTGTACCACTCTTATATACTTCTCTGACACTCCCAACTTTCTCATACAATATCACAAATCCTCTCTAGGCACCCTGTCATATGCTTTCTCTAAGTCCACAAAAACAAAGCATTTGAATTAATTTGGGGGAATTTTAGAGGCATATAATACAGGAAAAAAATAGTACATGTAATAAAATCAGCATGCAATAGAAACTTTGTTAAACTAAATGTTAATGGATGGATAAGTGAAGAAATAAAGAAAGAATGTGGAATAAGACAGGGAAGTCCAATTAGCACTATTATATTTGCTTTGGTTATGAGCACTATAACCACGGAGATTAATCAAATGATGCACATGGCAGGTTATAAGACAGTAGATGTAATACATTTATCCATAATGTATATTTATGCAGATGGCATTGTATTAGTAACAAAGGATAAAGACTGGATGAAAGAAATAAGATAAAACTAATACTGTTAAAAACATTGGTTTATGTTTAAATGATGCAAAAAGTACAGGCTTTTGGATTTAAAGGTAATATAGAAGATATAAAATTTAATGAATAATGTATAAAGATTTTAAGAATAGTATTTGGATTAAGAGATAATATAGGAGGTATAAAAATTAATAAAGAATGTATAAATATATTATGAATAGTTTTTGGATTGAATATTTATAAAAGAAAACACTAAGAAGAATTAATTCAAGAAATAAAAGAGTTATACAATTTTTGGAAAACATAGGTTGCATACAGAAAGAATAGGAAGAATTCATTCAAGAAATAAGAGTTATGTAATTTTTGGAAAACATATAGGTTGCTTACAGAAAGAAAGAATATTTAATGCATTCCATCATAACAGCCTATTTAGCCAACACATATATGATTCTATCACAATATGAAAGAGAAATGTTCGTTGTATTTGCATTTATATGGGGGTCAAGATTAAACCCAGTTAAAAAAGGAGTTTTGTATATGAAAGTAGAACAAGGAGGACTGGGTCTAATCTGATTGTACATGCTGCATCACGGAACTTACACAGAGCCTTAGTAGGTTTTACAAAACAATGTAAAATCCTGATAGAATCTATATTGTATTATAAATATTTATGTTTATGGGAAAAATGAAAATAAGGAAAAGATTAAAGTGCATTATGAATGAAGAGATAAATATCAAAACAAAATTCTAATGTGGAAGTTAAAATTGAATGTAAGTAAAAGAAATACAAAAGAATGGTATACAAACATTATGAATCAATATTATTATGTTGACCTTGGAAGCATTTAGGAATAGAAAAAAGAAAGCAATATTAACAAGAAATAAAATGTATAAAATACATGAATTTAAAGATTTTATGATGAGATTGTCTATAAATAAGTTACCTGTCAAAGCAAACAGAAAGTAAAGGCTAGAACTAGGAAACAGTATATGAGTCAAGTCTCCTGCTGTGAGCTGTCAATCACAGCAGTTAACAGCTCAAACTACCCTTAGCACTTTAACAGCTAGGGAAATTAGGTATAAAGGGGGATGGGAGATGAGTCAATGTAGTACAGTTCAGGCTTCACAAAAGACTGCAATTTAGCCATGCTAAAAAGAAGCAGCAGTAAAAAGCACTTTGAAAGTCTGTTTTGTGGCATTTGCACTGTTTGTGTTTTAAGTAGTCATTGAATGGCATGAAATGTTACTTAAAACCAATTGACTGAAAGACAGAAGTGCATGCATGTAAAATTAATGCAGTGACATGAGCTTTAGGAAGAAAGAGATCTGCGTGATGTAATTTTTTTACAGACAAGCATTGCATTGTATGATACCTAGAAGCAGACTAAACAATCAGAATCACTTCAAGATGCTAGACCCCATGTGGTCAGACTCAGAAATTATGTATAAAAATATTTAAAAACCTGTAAATGTTCCCAGAGTGGTGCTACAATGTAGGAAACATCAAACCATGATGAAATAAACATGGTTTTGAGTCTGTGGGTGCAGTTCTCCTTTAAAAAGTTATGGGAAGAAATATGTAAATACAAAATGTTGGAGGGTTTTACAAAAAAAGAACAAATTAACATAGATATGACTGAATAAGGTTTCTACAATGTAAAGAAGCAAAAAGAAATGGAGAAAATGTAAGAATTATATTTTATGTTCCATGAACATTATGGACAGAAAGACTGAATTAAATTAAATGTAATGGCAAATGGGTTCTGGTAGAAATTTTAAAGATAATACATTTTTGGTTGTGGAAAAAAAGGGTGGGGGAAAACGTGCACTAATATAAATCCAACTGATAATGTATAAAGTGTATATACAATTCTAAATATTATTACAAATATGTACATAAAACTGATGTGAAAATAAGTCTTGTTTAACAATAAAAAATCCCTACTCTTTTTAATAAGTGCTGTGAGATTCCTGGCATCTACCAGAATATCACCAGCTTTGGTAGAAATGACCTTCAATTTAACATCTCATCTCATCTGAAAGATGGCAGACTGAGGAATTTTTAATTCCCTTGTACTGTGCTACAGTGTTGATAATACAAAAGTAAGTACCAAGTACCAGGAATAGAATAAAAGCCTTATCCCTTTACTCTGTCTCCTAGCAACTATTAAGTGGTGATCTATGCCTGAAATAAAAGGCACTCACAAATCCAGCCCTGATGGAGATACTACACATCCACAAGTCAAACAGCACAAGGATCATCCATTCTAGGGATCTAATTTTAACCAGTAACTCAAACAAAACATGCTAGAGAGACATATATGTCTGAGATTGTCCCTTCTTTAGAACAGGTTTCATATTCACATTAAGCAGAGCCCTTTCCTAGCCCTCTTCAACTATAATTTGTATCATGGGCTGGGGAATCACAAATTCATACTTGGGTAGTGCCTATGTCCCTTGTTGACAGAGGTAATCTGTAAGATACTCAATGCACAGGCACAAATCCAAGTCATCCTTTTGTCCCTAGGGGCCACATATTGGGTAAAATTGATAAATGTGTAAGGGCCCTTAAGATGTTAACCTAGTAATCTCCTATGAACCTATGTGTATAGCTCCCACAACCTTTACATGGCAGATGCACCTTGAGGGCATGCAGATGAGTTTTAAAGTAAAAGTGATGGCACTTTTAAGAGAAGTCTGTGTGGTAAACTATAGGTTTTTTCCCAAGATGACAAGAAATGCTCCTTGGATGTGCTAATGGATAACAATGACTGACATAATGTTGCCTCATATGATACAGCTAGCCACTCCCAACAGTACAGAGTTCAAATCTTTGTGATTTAAGAGATCTCAGTACATAGTCACTGCTATTCCACTTTGACATGACTGAGTTAAGAAGGTTAGAGCACAGTGAGCTAATTCACTTTAAGTGAGTAACACTCACAGATCACTTAAACATCTTTCTGTGACAGACATCCTAGAAATGCAGAGGGGCTCCCCATGATAAGCTGAAGATTTGTGAATGGCATGGAAAAGTGTGGAGTATCCTTGTCATCTTGCCAAAACCATCACAAAAGGCTGGTAAGTGGATGTATAGTCAGCCCCATGGCTAATGGGTATACCCTTATAAGAACAAAAGCAGTAATGGACATAAGGTGCCATGCTAGTTAATGGAGCACACAGTATTTCATGTAGCATCAAGTTCTACCTGTCAACTGTCCAGATTTTTAACTCTTATTTTTTGTTTCTCATAACATTTGTAGTTTTCTGGCTCTGGCAAATCTTTCAGGATTGAAGTCTCTTAAAAATAACAGATGTTTGAATTTTGGGCTTCATGTTCTTCAGAAAATGCATGCTAATGCAAACCTATTCTATAAACTTTCTAAGTTATAAAGAGCAATATTTAAACTTAGTCCCAGTTTTTGGGCCTTCCTCCTCCAATAACAAGCCCTGATTTGCTGAACTAAGGGGCTTGAGAGGTATGCAGAGTGTGTCTCATAGTATGATCAGAAACAGCATGCATCTGGCAGCACAGCTGCACTGTCTCAAGTATAGTCATTAATGGAATGTGACATTGTGTAATAGAGACAAGACAGATGGGGTACCCTTGTGATTAACATCCCCTATAACAGAGTGAGGACTCCATAACACATGATCTCATTACAAGTGTTGTACTGGACATGGTCTCCTAACAAGTGAATTTTGATCCAGCCATAATGGCAAGTAGTACAGTATTATGGAACGGTGGTAATGCAGTATAGACTGACATTATATTATAGAGCAGGCCAGGTCATAAAATTAGGCCACTTGTATTCAGAAATAAGCACATGTTACAATTGAAAATATAAGGAACAGGAGACTATCAAAGTCTGAACCTTGTATCACAACCATGCTTTCCTACAGAGCTACCTACAGGTCAGAAAGACATAGCACATGGCTAGTATTCAGAGATCAAAAAGCAATAAAACATGGGGGAAAGAGAAGACTTTTTACTACTGCTTGAAACTTGCATCATTTAGATACTTTATACAGAGCTAGTGGCAATCATGTTATAAAATCATTGCACTTAGCATTCAGAAATCAGAACAAAATAAAATATGACATGAAAGGACCAGAAAACTTTTGTTTAGTAATGTATTAGGTTATGTTGTACAAGAGAACCTCCCTGGGTGTGCAGTAGCAAGCCCCGCCTAAATGCAACCCACCACCCCCTGACATGTTTGAATAAGGAATGCTAAACAGCACTATAACTCCAAGTATTATTTTTTCTTCATTTCTGCAGGGGGACAAGCCTCCTTGCACCACCACCACCTCCCCACTAATTAAATACACCAAATCTGAGATCACACTACATTGAGGAAAAGGTTAAATTTCCCATCTGTTCTGTACCGCGGCCAAGTGTCACTGTCAAATGTGCATGGTAGTCAATCATACATCATTTGCATATGACTTTACAGCCATTTGGCATGCCAATCACACAAGGCTTGTCCGCTTCTATACAGACTGACTGGGAAGGTACTGTTCTACAACAATGCCATGTTTTAGCCTTGCTTTAGTTTCCTGCAAGTTTGTAGCATGTCAGGTCAAAAAATTCCTGGAAGGCTACTTTTCCCTGAGGATAAAAAAGCACAGGCAAAAAACAATGAATGACTCACAGAGCTGTTTTAAGTACAACTGCATTTTGAGATGGAATCTGGCTAATACCTTTGAAACTTCCTGTAGGCACCCCTCCCCCAACTCCCATAGCCAAAGCTGTGACATGCTCAGAAAGTCTGAAAGAAAATATAAACAAAGTCCAGAATCAAAACAAAAAATCTGTGGGACTGTCCCTTTAACTTTAGTTATAAAAATAGTTATAATTTAAAATATTGCATATATGCTGAAATTAAGAATTTGAAGAAAGATTAAATGAGGAATTATATCTATCTGTACTAATAATGAAATTATAACATGAAATTCTTTGAAATCCTGTTTTATGATAGAATTTTACTTGGTGCAAAAACAAAGAAAAAAAAGAAAAGAACAAAAATACTAACTAATAATAATAATAATAATAATGATAACAAAAGAAAAGTATACAAATCATGCAAAATTCAATGTCCAAAAGGAAAAGTTTTTATTTTTTGATTTGGCTAACGCATTAAATAAAAATTATATCAATGGAAAATGAATCATAAAGTTGTGATAGGCTTTAAACGGATAACATTACATAAAATTATGACTCAATTATTTCAAAAGGACTGCAACATCATTATCATCACCCTTTTCCCACTGTCTACATGGGGTGTCCCACTAACTGCTGCCATCTTTCTTGATTCAGTGCCATTCTCCTACCTTCTTCAACAGTAATGTCTGACGGTCATAGCTCTTCTTTCACACAATTCATTCATCGCTTTGGAGGTCCTCATTTCCTCTTGCCTTCTTCCTGCCTGTCCCAAATCTTACTCACCAGATTATCTCCTGGTTTTCTGCATATATGCCTGAACCACCATAACCTGTTTTCTTTGACCTTCACTGTAATTGGAACTACATAGGTTTCTGCTCCTCATCTGCATTTCTGCATCTGTTCACATTATGTACTCTACCACCCATCTCAGGCACTTCATCTCTGTCATCTCTAACTTCCTCAGCTGCTCTGCCTTAAATGTCCAGGTTTCTCTACCATACAGCAATATTATTTTACTACTCCAAGAGCACTGATTGACCCAAGGAAGGGACGATTCTCCAGGTTAAAAACTTAGTTTATTGTAGGTCATAAGCCCTTTCACAGCTACTGCTGCTTCATCAGATAACAAACACACTATACCAAACTAGAAAAGTGAAACAGTGTAGAATCACATGACCAAAAAATTTAAAGAAACACAGCAAAAATATATGCTATTTAATCAGGACATAAAACATGTACATATAAGTACAACATAAAAACTATATAAAAACTGTATGGCACTTCCTATAAGCAGATGAAAATACTGATTTAGCTAACAAAACAAACATTTATACTATTTCAGATGCAAAGACAAATATTCTCATTTGGCTACTGGTCTTGACTTTAATTTGGATTTAATGGGTACAAACTCATTCAACCCATGCCCAAAATCTCCCCTCAGCATGATAATCCATTTAGCCTCCATATGTTCTGTTTGATTTCTTATATCTCCACCCCTTATGGTCTCAAAGACTCTACCTATAACAAGAAATGTAAATGTGTGCCTAGTATCAGTGGCCATTACATGTTTTGACAAAACACTGGCTGTGCTTCCCTTTTGTATATAATAAACATGCTCCTTTATTCTCTCCCTTAGAGCCTTGTCAGTCTTTCCTATATAAAATTTGGAACATTCCTCACAGTGGGCTAAATAAACAACATGTTCTGCACTGCATGTAGCAAATATATGAAACTCATAATCCCTTTTTTGGTCTAGGTGTGTAAATTTTGCACTGCTATCAATGAATGAGCATATTGAACACCTACCACAGGGCATCGTAACTTTACTTCTATGCTGTACAGGATCCATGGTGGGGTAACAAAGATGCCTTTTCAATGATTTCATATTTCTAAAAAGAAATCTGGGATAGTGTCTATCAACTTACTGATATCATGGTCCATTGTAAAAATTCCCCAGTGTCTCTTAATGACTTTCATATAAGAAACATCAGAGTAATAATATAAGGGAACTGTAAGTTTCTAGTCTTTTCTTTTGGCCTTCACTACCTGGTGTCTCTTTCTAGAAAAATAAGGTTTAGCTGTGCTACTGTTCCTCACCTATGTTCCTTAAAATACTGTGTGTATCGTAACTTCTATCAACTGTGTGTAAAGTTTTAAGTTGGTTGTCAAAATCACTGTCCCAGATATTACTAATTATTTGGTTCCTGACAACATTCTGAAAAATGTGTGTGGGGTGGTGCATACTGTCTCTAGCTAATAAATGATTAACATGACAGGACTTTATATATAATCTAGTGAACAAATCCCCATCACCACCCATCTCTGCAGTAACATCCAAGAAATCTATTTTACTAGAGGACACATTAGAAGTAAATCTTAAAAATGTTGTAGTATTGCTAATATATTTATCAAATTCCCCGAATTCCTCTTCTGTTCCATTCCACAGAAGAAACAAATTATCAATGAACCTTCTGTAAAATACTACTTGTTGTTTATAAGGTCCACTGAAAATATATTTGTCCTCCCATATGGCCATAACCAAATTGGTGTAGCTATTGGCACAAGATGTGCCCATAGCTATGCCATTCCGCTGCTAAAAGATTTTCATTAAACAAGAACACATTATTCTCTAATACACACTGTAGTAGAACCTTGATAAGCATACTCTCTGACTCATCAAACTGAGTGCAACCTCAACAAATCCTGCATCATACCCAAACCCAAGTCATTTGGCATGACCATAAATTAAGTCACATCTAAAGTGACCAACAACAAATCCCTGGTAGCAACAGCAGACTGTTCCAAATCAGAATATAAATCACTCAAAAAATGCTGTGTATCTTTCAAAACATGTGGTATGACACTGAGCAGTGGTCTCAGGGACTTTTCTAAATAAATGGATATGGATTCAGTACACCAGTTGCATCTTGCAACTATAAGAGGCATAGGTGGATTTGTTCTCTTCTTATGCAACTTAGGTAACCCTTGTATGATTGGAAGTAAAGGGTCTTTTACCAAAAAAGTCAAGTAGCTCTTTCTGTAGTAATTTCTGTTGATATAACTTATTCAAGGTGCATCTAATGTTAGTTTCCATCCGTTTAATCTTGCTTTTACTAATAACCAAGTAAAATTTATCATCATTGAGTAAATTGAACATAGCCGCATTTTACCAGACCAAATCTAAAACTACTATCGGCCCACCCTTTTCTGCAGGCCTGATAGAATTATTCTGTAGTTGCTCCAAGGCTAAATGTTCATCTTTAGTTAAATTATAATTTGTATGCATTCTGCTTGCTGATTCCTTTAACTTATAAATATCCTGAATACACAGTTTCTTAAATGCATTAATAAGGGAATTAACAGCAGGCACAAATGTACTAGGTTTTTTGAAGCAATTAGATTCAGGATAACAATCATTACTATCATTATATAGCAGTTATAAAGTAAGATTTCTAACAAAAAGTTTCACATCTAGTATAACATCAGTATAGTCAGAATACCTTGCAGGCATAAAAGAAAGTCCTTTCATTAACACATTATGCTCACATTCAGTGAGACTGTAAGTGGATAAGTCCCAAACTAGGTGATTTTTTTCTTCATAAATGACTTCTTGATGTTTGGTGTCCCTATAAGATCCTCCTCAGGCTTACTCTTCTGTCTGACCCGACTTCGCAAGCGTGTTTGCTTGTTTTGATGGCTCCAATCATTTATAGGCAGAGGGAACAAAAGTCTGTGTGAGCCTAAACAGAGTGAGGCTCCAGAAACAAACAAGTTACTCTGTGTAAGTGCATTACTGGCAACAGTACCTTCTGTCCTATGCACTTGTGCTGTAACAATAAAAGTTTTCTTCCTACCCCCACGATCCTTAGGTACTTCACTATTCTGCCTGGATACAACTGATGTCAACTGAGAATCACTGGCAGAAACCACCAGTGTGTTCACTAGTCACAGCTGTTTGAATAGTTACCACAGTATCAGTGGACTCTACAGTCTCAGACACATCTTCATTTGATTCATTGTAACATGGTCACGTAAAGACATGGCCCTATTTAAAATCAAGGCAATCTCTTGTTAAATTTTTGTCTTTTATTTTAGCCGGTTTACATTCATGCACAGAAATAGTGTCAGTAAGCTCCAGCATGTATATGTCAACCACCTCTATTTGAAACAAATTAAGCAGCACTGTGTGCTGCTGTTGCTCAAGTACATGCATCAACTATTCTATTTCTTTATTGGAAGAATTAATTAGGAGCTTAAGATATTCAATACTACAGCTAATATTAATCTGCTGTAATTCAGTTAGTAGCTCCACATCTGAGTCTGCCTGTGCTGGCATTTTTAACACCTGCAATCCTCTCAGAATTATTTCACCCTTTACACAAACTTGCAATAATGGTATGACTGATAACTGCAAATGTTTGATCTTAAAAAGATTTTTCTCTACAGAATGCAACTTACCTTTTAGTTGTAGTACATCTATAGGAGGTACATCTTCTTCCATGGCATTCAAGTTGCTCTCAAGCAAAGGATTATTAGAATATGCTTAAATAACATTAAAATTTTTCACATTGTGCATCACTGTGAGGCTACAGTTACACTATTCCAGGTGCCAGAAAGTCTGCTCTTCAAATTTTCCCTTAAAACTAGCTGGTTTCTTAGTAGTAGTACTAAAATCTGAACCCCTGTGACTAGCACTTGCTCTGGAAAGCACTAGGAAGCCTGAAACAGATACAAGCACTCAGCTGTCCTTGTCAATAAGGAGAAATTAATCAGAGGCACTAAACAGCCTATAATTGCAAAGTACCTTGCAAAGGTAAGGGAAAACAGCTCTTAAACTTTACATAAAAGCACTTAAACAGGCATGTCCAAGGGTCAGCTTCCGGTGATTTCTCCTGTCCACCTGGTGAATCTGGGGAAACTGGGCACCTGCCTCATGTACACAGACAATCCTCTCCTCCTACCACCCAACACTACAACCTGCGAGAGATGTACTTACATAGCCAAACTGGAAGCAAAGCTCTCTCTGGCCATGATTGTGCTTGACAGTCAAGAGGAGAAGGTTAACACCTGCATAACACCTCAGGCAACTCACAGGCCTTCAAACCCACACCATCAACACCCACACATAGCAACACTAAACCCACATATGCGGAGGCCCTTAACATTAATCTGCCCAAGCAACAAGGACCTCCAAAGCCGAAATGCAAACACCAGTCACAACCAAAGTGACACATAGCTCACAACACCAGTGTGCCACCCAACAACAGCCCCTAAGGCAAGACAATGTACCCAACACTTTAGTCATAGGTGACTCTATAGTCAGGCACACTGATGTCCCACTCACCAGACTGAACAAGGAGAAAATTACAGTCAGCTGCCTGTCGGGTGCCAGGATCTGCCACATAATGCATGCACTCAAGTCACTCCACAACAAGTACAAATACAACTCTGTCATTGTCCATGCTGGAGTGAATGACTTGAGACGTACCTCCCTGGACTACATAAAAAGAGATATGGAAGAGCTCTTGGATCATGTGATCCAGGCAGGTATGACCCTAGCCCTGAGTAGCATCCTGCCTTCACCCAGAATGATACCACAGTATAAGGACAAAATGATTGACTTCAACAATTGGCTAAGCTTCTGGTGTCATTCAAAGGGGATCCAGTATTTGTCTGCCTGGGAAGACATGATCGACAAACCTCGATGCTTTGCCAGAGATGGTCTGCACCTGTCACCCCTGGGATTCAGGTTACTGGCTAAAGCTCTTGCCACCCCTATAGTGCCTTTTTTAGGCAAGATTCAAAGGATAAAACCACTACCGTAACAGATAAAAGCAGGCAAAATCTGAAAGTAATGCTACTCAATGCTAGAAGTCTAAACCTCAAAATGCACTCTCTCGAGGCACTCCTAAAAATGGAGAACATCGATATCTGTGCAGTAAATGAGACCTGGTTCAAGGCTCCAGAGAGCACCCCTGCAATACCAGGCTACAATTCTTACCACAATTTTCAGCCACAAAACCAGGACCGAAACACTAAAGGTGGAGGAGTGTCCATATTCATCAAGGATATTCACACCTCCAGGCTAGTTGCCCAACACAATGCATCTGAAATTCTCCAGGTGCAACTAACACTAGGTAAGACTGCAATCCAAATTGTAGCTTGCTACAGATCCCCAACCATGCCCCAAGATTCTCACTACACCTTTCTAAACATACTGGAAAATATTAAGATACAACCAAACACCCTAATACTGGGTGATTTCTACTACCCTGCCATTAATTGGGAAAACTATTCAGGTACCAACTCCTTTTCCCAATGGTTCTTGGAATTCATAAATTCCAACACCCTGGATCAACTAATCCATTGTCCCACTAGGGGCTCCAACATCCTAGACCTGGTCATTACCAAGATGGGAGATAGATGCTCCACACCAGTGGTCACCCCCTCATTGGTCAGGTTTGACCATAAGTAAATCACCCTTGACATCCACATCCCACCCCCACCCCACCCCCGAGTAAGGAAAACTCCTTAAAAAACTTCTCCAAAGCCAACTTCAAGCTACTGAAGTCAGAAGTGACAAACTTCACAACACCCACGCAGACGGGATCTGGAAGTTCGACTGCAGAATCCTCCACTAAAGCACTGTACGAGCACATCCACTCGTGCATGAATTGTGCCATCCCAAATAGAACCAAGATGCTCTTCTCCAAAAAAAGGAAGCCAATCTGGTGGTCCCCTGCTATAAAGAAACTATACAACAGAAGGAAGAAACTGCTGCAAAAAAGAGGAAAATCCCAGGATGCAAAAAAACTCCCTCACCAGCCTCAGTAAAAAGCTGAGATCCCTCATAAAATCCTCAAAAGCTAGTTATGAAAATAAAATTTCCAAAGATTCCAAAGACAACCACAAGGCATTCTATAATTATGTCAAGAATCTAAATGGCAATGCTCAGATCTGCTCTGAGTTACAACAGAATGGCATTAAATATACTGATCCCAAAGATATTGCCAATATCCTGGCAGATCGATTTAGTGCCAACTTCACCCCACTCTCACCCCCTAAAGGGCCCATCTCAATACCAAAAGATTGCCAAATTCCGATAATCATGGCCACATAGGTAGAAATCGCACTCTCCAAAGCTAAGAATACAGTATCCATGGGATCAGATGACATCCCAGGCTGTGAACTACATGAACTACAAAATGAACTGGCACCTCACCTAAGTGTCATGTTTAATCATAGCCTCACCTCAGGCTTCGTGCCCACTGAGTGGTGCACAGCTACAGTTATCCCGCTCCACAAGGGAGGATCCACCTTGGATCCTGGGAACTACCATCCCATCAGTCTGACAAGTCTGATTTGCAAGGGCATGGAATGCATTATCATGGAACTTATAAACAAAGACATTGGCAACCTTCGAACACTGGACCCTACCCAGTTTGGGTTTGTGAAGGGCCGATCTTGTCTCCTGAATCTGACTGACTTCTTCAAATCAGTCTCCAGAGCTGTGGACGAGGGTAAGGCAGTCCACACAGCCTATCTGGACTTCGACAAGGCCTTTGACACCATCCCCCACTCTGGAATCATAGATAAACTTACTAAGCTGGGCATAAATCACTACGTCACTCGATGGGTTGCTAACTGGCTTAGTGACATAACCTAGACAGTAAAAGTAGCCGACTCCAAATCCAGCTCCAGACAAGTGACAAGTGGAGTACCTCAGGGTTCAGTCCTGGGACCACTCTTGTTTGGCATCTACTTCTCTGAAGTACAGGCCAACACTAAGGGACTATGGCTAACAAAGTTTGCAAATGACTGCAAACTGGGAGCCATTATTGAATCCCCAAATGATGTGGATATTCTACAAAAGGGCCTTACAGAAACAGATGCCTGGTGCCAAAGCCATGGGCTCAAGCTTAATGCCAAGAAATGTATAATTATCCCCTTTGGAAAAAAACATGTACCCATGAATTACCACATAGGTGGCAGGACACTAAACATCGAAAGTGTGATGAGATTTAGGGACACAGGTGGACAGCGGTCTCACTTTCGATAACCACATTGCCACAACAGTCAGGAAATCCTTCCCATTGCCACAACAGTCAGGAAATCCTTCTATGTGGCACACCTCATCACTAAGGGCTTTTCATCCAGAAAAAAGGAGGTCATTGTCCCAATGTACTCATCCCTCATTAGACCCATTATAGAGTATAATGCCCCGTTTGGTATGTACCTCACAAGACATCTGCAACAGCTGGAAAGGCCACAGAAATACCTCACTAAAAGAATCACAGGCCTAAAGCAGATGCCATATACTGACCGTCTAAAAAAACTCCAGCTATACTCTGTGGCATTTTGTCTACTCAGAGGCGATCTCTGCTTAACATACAAGGCCATGTCAAACCCTGAGCTGCTGGACATGCTCCACTTAAAGAAATCCCAATCCCTCAGAGCCACACGCTCCAGGGATCTAAACCTTGTCATCACAATGAACAAAACATGCTGGAGGGATAGGTTCCTGACCCAGAGACTCCCCATACTCTGGAATAGACTGCCCATACATATCAAGCAGAGCACCTCATTGGCCCTCTTCAAAAGGAACCTTGATGATTGGATGGGAGAGAGGAAATTCACCCCGTGGATCATGTCATCTGCCCTGCTAGACAGGGGCCTGGAGAAGTAAATATTGTGGGAAGAAATATCCAGGGAATTGTTATGGCTAGGCTTGCATAGGCCCTAGGGCCGATAGCCTAGTACCAACCTATGAAATTAGATATCTGATGAAACTAGCAAATCAAATTAAAACCCCATAAGCAACACAAAAAGTTGAATGGATTAAAACTGAAGAACTTAAAACACTTAGTGTATATAAGATAATACCTGAGATTCACAGCATATTTTCACAAGAAGTGAGAATTTTATTAAGGACAGTTCTCATCAGTGATCAGAGTAATACTGTTATCCCACCTACATTATAAAATTATATGACATCCTCAGTTTTGAAGCAATAATGATATCAAGTTGATGCACTTCTAAAAGACCGACATTACTATTAAATGTTAATTATAAAATTTAGATGTGAATTATGTCCACTAGTTTAAAGTTGATAATGCCTTTCTTAACAAAAAAGAATTGCTTCATATCCAGAAGGTAAATTTAGTAGAATATAAAAAAAATAATAAAAGTAGAGCATATTTGCCCGTTAGCATGTTTGCAGAGAAGTAAAGGTGAGGGCAAGAAATATGCAAGTATGATTATTTAGAACATGATTCTAAAGAGATATAAGAAAAATTACAAACCAACTATTGAAATTTTTGTTTTGATTATTTAAAATATTATCATGACTGTTTAAGACTCATGAATTTTTATTCTGTTATAATATAACTTGTTTATTTCTAATAGCTAACAGATTAAGTATTGAATTTGCAAGAGTTACGGATTCAGATTTGTTTAATTGCATTTATTTATTGCTAACTATATAAAATGTACTCACTTAATATATATGATTTGTAGGATTTACTGTCACAAAATTCTTTGGCTTCTTGTGTAATATGTAAAAATACTTTCAAACAGAGACAGCAATGTGGAATCTATATATGAAAATTGCATTAAACATAAAGCACTATGTATTCCAATTAAAATAAAATCAGATAATACTGTTGATATGTTATATCAAATAAACTGTAGTAATTATTATTGATGGATGTGTTAAAGAATGGATTAGTGTAAATGTTTTTAATAAATGTTTACAGTCTGAGGAAATTCCTGGATTGGGGGCTGTAGTGGACAGAGATAAAAATTATTGATTTGAATAAAAACATAGAAAACATTCTGTTATTCAAATGTCAACTGAAGGATTCACTTTAGAAGATCGAATTCCCAAAATCTCGAACCTCATATGGTCGAGACCAAAAGATCAAGTTTTGGAAACTCGAACTTCTAAAATGAAACCCCAAAAAAAAGTCAAACATCGCTGTGCCCCCCACACCCCCCCCTACGTAAATATACCAACTCCGACATCGCGCTACAGTGGGGAAAATGGAAATCTCTCATATTGCGCTGTATGCGGAAGCGCAAAACGGGAGATTCCCCACCTCCTGTCAACACCACAAAAAAGATAAAAACATTACGTACATACAGAGCATACAAGAAGCCTTGCCTCTGTGTGCACGTAACGTTTTAAGGTAAGTAAAGTGTTATTTTTTACAACTTTACATATTCAATTTACTGAAATGTCGATCATATGGTCTCGACCATATGACATTCGAGATTTCAGTAATTTGATTATGTAAAGTGATTCCCAACTGAATTATGCAGTAGTTACCACTTAGAAAGCAAATACTAACTTCTAGTAAATGTTCTGTGTATAATGTTCTGATGAATGCAATACATATCACACAAAGTAAAAAGAAATCATTTATCAAAACAGAAATCCCAGAAAAAAATACATGTGTAAAATGAATATTTAGTAACTGCTGATAAAGATAACAGGTAATTTTATTTATTTATTTAACATTTGATTACTGGTGTAAGTCCGACTGGGTTGAAGCCAATTTTCAGCAGGGGCCTGGGGAGAAAAGCTCCAAATGATTGCAATACATTTTAAGAATAATTTTATAGTCTTCAAAAATAAAACAAAAGCATTTGCAACTTAAATAATTATACCAAATTAGAGATATTATAAAAACATTGGTTGAGTCAATACAAGTTATGCAACAATCATTTAATGTTGTTGTTTGTCTTTCGGCTTTTCCCAATAAGGGGTTGCCACAGTGGAACTCCGGTCTGCTAATGATTGGCAGTAGATTTTTACGAAACGCTGAGGTGCCAGCTCGATGTCCAGCCTTCAATGAACGCATGCCCATTTACACACGCATGTCTTTCGAATGCTACCCAACCATGGGGAGGACATGCAGACTCTACACAGAAGGTGCTCCCAAGCCCAGCTGAGAATCGAACAGGAGAACCTCTTGCTGTGAGGTAACAACGCTACCACCGTACCACTGCAGCATTATGCAACAATCATTTAATATTTATAGTAATTTTAGACAGTTTGTAGAGAACTTAAAGGTAAGTTAGTGTAATACAAATAGGAATTGCAATATGAAGTGAGGAAAAAACAGGCTTATGGCACATTTACAGAGAAAGTCAGGGAAGAGAATTACATAGCAATAAGGAAGTAAGCGAGGAAAGGAGAATAAGGAGGCATAAGGAAACTAAATGTAATTGTTCACATTTAGGGATACAGTATATCCCAGTTTTGAACAAGAACAGAGCCAGATTTTAGCTAGGAAGCCTTTCCGATTGGTTCTGAAAGATGGGAGGGAGGGTATAAACATAATGTATACAGGTAAGGTGTTCCAGGCCTTACCAACCATGTACAAATACAGGCAATGCCCAGCAGGATTTGATAGGTTTGTAGACAGACAGGAGTTTCTGGGCACTAGATCCCAATGACCGACTGGAAACATAGTTGTCTAAAATATTTAATAAAGATGTTTAAAAAAAGAAGTAAACTGGTTATCTGGGATATCCTTTAAAAATCCCTGAGTTTGCTGGAGGTCCTCATGGCAAATAAAAATCAAATCAATATAATGATAAAACGTGATAATCTGTATGACAAAAGGGGGTACTGCCAGCACAGCTAGCTTGAATTTTTAAATAATTATATGTCATTAGTGACTATCAAACTAATTTATACAAGATGTTGGTGTTACAAATGTATTAGAGCCATATGTCATATAAGATGCCTGTATTACAAATGTATTAGAACTGTATGTCATGTGTATATCAACCTGCTTTGTACAGATGTTTGTGTTGAAAATGTATTTGTAAAGTGCTTGTGCTTAAAATGTATCCACAGTTTGCCCTACTGGAAGAGAACAGAAATGTACATGCACTATTGTAACTGTTTAAATGTATATATTTTGACAGTGGAAACTAGAATACAGGAGGTTAACCTCAGTCCAGCAAACTTTAGAAAAACTATCTGAAATTAAATTACTTTATAGGCTGGGCCATAAAGATATTTCAATGCAGCTAGAGACATAAAACCTGTACTAGAAAGCTTTCTGTATTGTCTTTGGGATGGACTAATTTCTACTTTGGAAGCATGAAGGAATGGGATTGTTTTATGACTTACAGCACCTGCCAAAGATTTGAGAAAAAGCCCTTGTATGAGTATTTTTACAGGTAGATGTTAAAGTCCACCATCTTCCAGCAGTGGGGATTTTGCCGCATAACAAGTCAGATGACCAGAAATTATGTCATTCTGCAAGCTATCCCAGCAGTAATATTTTAGATAATATTTTGAGAAATCCCTGAGTGAGACAGTGCATTTTGCATTCTGTCTTGGACCTGACAACAACAATAAGAACCATTCACCACATCTGCCTTGCTCTAAGTAAGTTTTTAGGGTATACTAATTCTCTTAGATACAAGTCAGGAATAGTGAATCTTAATTTAGATAGTATTTTTCTTTATTTATCTGAGCCTGTCCTGCATTGTTATTTTAAATATTTTCTGTGTTTTGAACCCTGATGTCACTGTGAATATATACTTAGTATTCTCTTGTTCTTTTATTTATTATTAAACATATTTAAACCTTTCATTATGAATGATCTTTGTAGAGATATTTATTTGGTGACACTATATTGTCCACTCCTAATAGCCTTGCTCTTGGTCAAACTACCATTTGTATTAATATTAAAATTACACAGTAAAATTGGACACCCTTTGTCAAGGCCCCTAAAGTAGCTGATAAGGAATGACTGATGGCAGTGGTAATTACCTTATAGTCTGGGCAGAAGGGGGCATAGCTAGTAAGCCTATGCCAGCCTTTCCCAGGTGTGTGTGTGCGTGTGTAAATCAAACCTCAAAAAGTATGTGCATCAGCTACTTGGGCAGGGACACGAAGCAATGGTTTGACAGAAGGGGTGCTGGAGGTCTTGGCTTGGTCACATAACTGATCAACTCTATAGCTGTGTCAGTGGGGAGTATTATTGGGGATCTGGAGAAAGAGAAACCAGCCCCAGACTGACTGTGGTCTCTGAGTACTCTTAAGGGAAATTGCATCTGGAAATACTGTGCATGTACCCATTATCCTCCCAGTGAACATTACCCTACTGTTGTTAGTGGTAAGGATTCAGGCTCCTTGATTACTGGTCCAGTGAAGGGTCGTCACAATCTGTTCCTTAAAAACCTGTATTATAAATGGAAAAGAGTGCAAATAATGCCATTGTAATACTTGCATACACAAGGAGCCTAAATGGCCATTTCCTTAAACTGTGTATAAACCATCCCACCATGTTTTTATTCAAGCAGAAGACAAGCTATTATCCACAGGTAATGACTCTAGAAAAAAATCTGGACATCACTTCCCTAGTGAAGTGCAATGGTGGTAATTCAGACTTTTCAAATCTGTAACAATCAAAACATGTAATTCCTCTACCTTATTTTATTTATTTTGTCCAGAAAGTCTAAGGAATCCCTTATATAAAACTTCATTTTATTAGTTTTCATTGTAAATAAAGATGGAACACAATTGGACATTTTCAAGAAAACATGAGCATTCAGAGACAGTCTGTTATATGGTTTAGACATATTTTGGTATATTCTGAGCAAGCAAGATATAAGAAAAAAAAAAGGTGGCATGCAGTCTGTAGATAGTAAGTTTTTTTCACATCCTGTTGCTGAAAATAACATAAATGCACACCTTTTTGCAAAAGGTCTCTTAAATTAATGAGTGTTTCCTAATATTCTCTAGAAGTAGAAAATAATGTGTCAATATAGACTCTGAATCAATTAGCAATGCTGAGGACAGTGATTCATGTACAGATAGCTACTTCACACAGTATTGTGGAGCCGATGAGTGTGCTCTATGGCTTGTGAGAAGATGAGCACCAACTGTATAGTGACCCAGACTGTGGACTATAGGCACTTATAGACAACAGTGGCACAGAGATCATTGGTGGCAAAGGTTGCCTCTCTATATGCAGCCATGAGGTATAGTGCAGCTGCCTTCTAGTATACCTCTGCAGGCCATGTAGTGTGTGGCTGTGGATGGTCTGGATCTGTGGTGGTCAGCACTGGTCATCCCATGCTACACTATACAGGCCATTCCTGAGACAGCATCCATGGGTGCTTGTCCTGCCATGAGATCATAGGCTTTGTCCATGCCATGGGCAGCAGTCAACACTGGCAATGTTCACATTAAACAACCGGACACATCACTAGAGAATAGGTTCACTTACCCCACACAACCTCCTATATATGGCTATATTCACCTATGTCTCTGCCATAATACACAGTACTGCACTTGCCTCTTAAGTGTGCAAGTGATGTTGCCCTGCCCACTTCCAAAGTATGTAGTATGGCGAAGTTTAATGCAGTGTAGCCAGTCTATGCACTAACTTCCATAGCCCCAGTAGTCTGTATCATGTCTGCATCATGGCCCATAGCTGTATATCAGATATAGCATCTTTTCCAGTGCTGCAAAGATGGGCACCCATGTCTGCTTTGGCTGTGGCTCTCTTGCTGCATGTTCCTCTCCCATCAACTCTTCACCCTGAGCTATGGCATGTTCTGCCATTATGTTCTCTTGTGATTCCCTTTGTTTATGCTATAACATGTTGTGGATCATGGCACACACAACAAATGTCTGGCTGCATATGCCCAGACTGTATTGCCAAACAAAATGAACAACAGTTCCTTAGTATATATCATGTTTGTAAAGCAGTTAATGATGCCTAGGCTGGACAGAATGATAACCACTTGCAAGACAAATGGCTTGTTGACATGGTAATGTCTCAAAGTAGCACTTTATATAACTAACTGTTTCAAGGAACTGAAACTGCCTTTTTGTTTGATTTATAACAGCAATTCAACATCCCTTTCAGGTAATTTTCATAATGACATCAACAGTTTGAATAATTACATATGAATGGTATGAACATTGACAGACATTCAATAATTCTTAAAAATCTTCTGTAGATTAGACTCCTCTTTGGAATATTCCACCTACACTACAATACCTTTTGTTAGAAAGTACAGTTGTGTACACTTACCATAAATGTAGATGTTTGAGTGTATTCACTGTTGCAGTCATCACCTGTGGGTTATCCCTCCTGTGGTAGCCCTCGGCTGGCCTGATTACCAGAGTCAGTGTTTTTCTGCATCAGCTGCTGTCACTTGTAGACTAACATCAGGTCATCAGTGCTATAAAGCAAGGCAGCTGATGCCATTACATCCGTTTTTCTTGCTCTAATCAGTCAGAAGCCCAAGAAAATATGGAAAAGTGGTTCTGGTGGTTAAAAACCACCCCAAGAACCTTATGTCTCCATAAGGAAAGAGGATATAAGGGGGAAGGAGGGAGGGAAACCAGGACTGCAGTAGCAAATACACTCGAACATCTACATTTATGGTAAGTGTACACAAATGTACTATGTTCTTCATGTTTCACAGTTGCAGTTTTCACCTGTGGGATGATTCCCAAAGCTGAGGAGAGGAGCAGAAGGATTAGTTAGAGATCTAGGCATGGGTAAGCAAGTCCTGCAGAACTGCAGAGGCAAACCCTGCCCTAGCCTAAGAGAAAAGATGAAGGTGGTAACGCTTTGTAAAGGTATGGACCTTGGTCCAGGTGGCAGCTTCCAAGATATCCTTGGTGGGAACTATTCTGGGAAATGCTGTGGAAGAGGAGGATGCCCTGGCGGAATGGGTATGAATAGACTTTGGGGGTGGTTTCCCATGTAATCTGTAGCAGAAATGGATAAAGTGTGATATCCATTTGGAAATGGGCTTCTCCTCTGCCCCTGGGGCAAAGCTGACAAGACGTTGGTCCATTTTTCTTAAGGGTTTAGTACAGTTCAGGTAGTATCTGAGCTGTCTGTGTATGTCTAGTGAGTGCAGAATTCCTTCCCCATTGTTTTGAGGGTTAGGGAAGAAGGTGGGCAGATGAATGGCTTGGTTGAGAGTCACATTAGATACCACCTTGGGCATAAAGGAAGGGTTAGTCCTAGGGGAGACCCTGTCTGCATGGTAAATGATGAAGGGCTTAATGGCCATCAGTACCTGAAATTCTGAAACCCTTTTGGCTGAGGTGATAGCTAGTAAGAAAGCAGTCTTCCAGGAGAGGTATTTCAGTTCTGCTGAAGCAGCAGGTTCGAAGGGTGGTAAGGTTAGTTTTTCCAAAACAAAATTCAGGTCCCAGGCTTGCGTGGGTGGCCTTCTGGGAGGGCTGATATTAGAAACCCCTCTAAGGAATTGTTTAATCAAAGAATGTGAGAACACGGGCTGATCTGTATTGAAATAAGCTGAAATGTCTGAGGCATGCATTTTAACAGAAGAGAAGGAGAAGCCACTATTGAGTAATTCCACTAGATAGTCCAGGATCAGAGGGAGAGAAGGTTGTGAGAAACTGTCCCCTTTCGACTGGCTCGAGGAGCAGAATCTTTTCCATTTCCCTGTGTAAGATTTTCTGGTTCTGGGCCTTTTGGCCTCTGTGATAATGTCTAGGTCCTGTTTGCTTAAACAGGAGCCCCTTGTTTGCCTTTAGAGTATTAGCCATGCTGACAGTTTGAGAGTCTGCAAGTCTGGGTGCAGCATCCCCCCCCCCCCCCGCTTCAGTCAAGAGGTCTGGAATCAGGGGAAGCTGCCTGGGAGGCTGTGATGTCAGGCTGTACAGCAAGAGGAACCAATGCTGCCTGGGCCAATCTGGATCAATGAGGATGGCCTTTGGTCCCTCCTCCCTTATCTTGATCAGTACCTTGGGAATAAGAGGCAGAGGAGGGAATGTGTACACAAAGAGGGAGTTCCAGGGGAAGGTCAAGGCAATCACCTCCCATGCTAGGTGGTGATACTTCCTGGTACAGAATTTTTTTTAGCTGGTGGTTGAGGTGCGAAGCAGAGATATCCACCTGTGGATTTCCCCACTCCTGAGTGACTTGCATAAAAATCTTTCTGTGGAGCTGCCATTCATGGGGGTCCAGTACGTTACTGCTTACGTGGTCTGCCAGTGTGTTGTTGATCCCTCGTAGGCATTTGGCTTTTAGGTGTAATCCCATGGTGGAGGCAGTCAGCCACAGGTTCATGGCTAGCCTGCACAGACAGTAAGATTGGGTCCCTCCCTGTTTGTTGATGTACCACATTACTGTGGTGTTGTATGCTTTGATAAGGAGAACCCCCTGGCCTGAGATGGGTTTGGGAGGATGTCAGAGCCTTTTGTCCTGCCATCATTTCTTTCTGGTTGATATGTAAGGGAAGGTTCAGGGCATCACAAAGACCTTGGGTGCACCTGCCTGCTAGATGAGCACCCCAAGCAATGTCTGAGGCATTGGTAGTGATGGTCTGCCCAGTAGGGCAGAGGAAGAAGTGGAGACCCTTGTTCTTGGCACAGGCCCCTGCCCACCAGAGAAACTCAGCCTTTGTACAGGGGATCAGAGGGAGAGAGGTCTCTAGAGGCTGAGTGTGTTGACAAGGTTCTTTAGATACCACTGAAGCTTTCTCATGTGCAGCCGGGCCAGAGGAATTAGAAGGATGCAAGATGCCATGTACTCCAAGGCTTGCAGGAACTTCCTTGACATGAGGTGACTTTTGGATGCCAGCAGGGTAATGTAGAGGGGCAGGAATCTCTGCTTTTCTGGAGATAGGAAGGCAATTTGGGATGCTGTGTCCAGCAGTGATCCCAAGAAAATGATCCTCCTGGAGGTTCTGTGCTTTGATTTCTTCTCATTGATGGTGAACCCTAAGGAAGTTAGGAGGGTTTTGACAAAGCAGAGGTCCTGCAGCAGCTTTTCTTTGCACTCTGATTGAATGAGGCAGTCATCCAGATAAGGGTAAATCTGTATATTTGTCTGTCTGCAAAATGCTATGGCCAGGGCTAAGCATTTAGTGAATAGCCTGGGAGCAGTAGATAAGCCAAAGGGAAGCGCAGAAAACTGAAAGTGTTGTGAGTCTGCTCTGAAGTGCAGGAATTTCCTGCAGGATTTCTTTATGGGGATGTGGAGGTAGGCATCTTTTAGGTCTAGGGTTACTAACCAGGCATTTATTTGTCAGCATAGGCAGCAGCTGCTGCAAAGTTAGCATTCTGAATTTGGGGACCACCAGGGAGGTGTTCAGAATAGATAGATCCAGGATGGGGCACCAAGTGCCCTTCTTTCTGGGAACAAGGAATAGCCTGGAATAAAAGCCTTTGCCTGTTTGATCTGTGGGAACAGGTTCTACTGCCCCCTGGGATATGAGAGTTTGGACTTGTTTTAATGCCTCTGCCCACTGATTTGGAGGTAGGTCTGGGTACCCTCTGGGAATTGGGAGTTCATTGAAAGTGAATTTGTATCCCTGAAAAATTACCTTTAAGACCCACTGGTCCTTTGTTACAGACAGATAATTTTCTTTGCAAAGGGACAGCCTTCCTCCTAGCTTTTGGTGGGCGAAAAGAGGGCAGAGGGGGGAGTGGGAGTCATTGACAGTTTTTGTCATAGATGGATGGCTTAGAACTCCCTGCCTTTGGGGCGAGAGTGGTCCACTGGTTCTCTGCTCTCCCTGGGATAGGGGCCTGGGTGGTCTGTCTCTGCGGGGCTTACCTTGTCCTGGTCTGCTAGGCGCAGGAAAAGACAAGTGCTTAGAGGGAAAATTCCTGCTGAATTTAGGATGTTGAACCTAAAAGAAATCTTTTACTGTTTGCATTGATTTTGCTTTGTCTTTCATCTTTTTAAGCACCTCTTCTGCTTTTTCTCCAAACAAGCGGTCTTTATCCAAGGGTGCATCAATTAATTTAGACTTGACATGATCAGGGAGAGGTTGTTCCTTCAACCTTGCATGTCTCCTAATGACAGATCTAGACACTGCTGCCTGCTTGAGGCTTCTAGTGCATCATATCCACAGTGTAAAGAGTGTTTTGCCACTTGACAAGTACAGTGCAGTAAATCTGCTAACTCTTTAGAATTGGCACAGTTAGGAAATGTAGAAATCTTTTGCTTTAATAGTTCCAAAGTGTGTTGTTATTTTAACATATGGAACTGACAGGTGAGTTCTCTGAGCAGAGGTGTAAACTTTTTTACCCCATCTGTCCATAGCTCTGGCAAACTTGTCAGGAGGAGTAGGATTCTTTGCAGAATGAGCCCTAGCTCCTTTAGGTCCCTGTGTAATGACCTCGGGGTCTGCAGCAGGATTTCTGTACAGGTATTTGTGAGAATCCGGTACTCTGTAATACCTGTCAGGTTTACTGGGAGCAGGTGGGAGAGCATCAGGGGCTAAGCTGGATTCATAGAAAACATCATCCACCATTTCTAAGATAGGGGAGGTGGCCAGGGGTCTGTCCTGGTGCAGGTCTAGAAACTCTCTTAGCCTTTTCTTAGACTGAGGGAAGTCCTGAGATTCCCAGTGGAAATGTTTCTTGAGGGTGTGAAGGGTTTCCCCAAAGGAAAGGTCTTCTGGTGGGGAGGCAGAAGGAATGGATTCCTATGCATCTGAATCCTCATAAGCAGTAAGAGGTTGCTGTATTTATTTATTTTTATTTATTTTACATTTGTTGACCGGGATAGTCCAACTGGATATATGACTATTTTCAGTGGAGGTCTGGGGAAAAAAGCTCCAGGATAATAATACACATTGAACATTTAGTAAATGCTAGTTTAAAGCAGATTACAGTCATAAGCAATACTAGCATTTAGCACATATAGTACTAACTTATTATAAAACACTTTACAAAACATAACATTATTTTCAAAGTTATATACACATAACATTACATTCAGGTTTAAGACACATTGAGCAGCCGTTATACAATTGACCCTTCCTGAAATGGAGTGGTAGAAAAAAGTTAGAAGTAGCTGAAGGTAAGGCACCTAAGAAACAGAGAGGTCACTAGTCGGGGTTAGTGCAAGGACATAACTAATGAGTTTTGAAGTATTTCTTGAGTTTGTTTTTGAATTGAGTTAGTGAGGTTTCTAGGGTCAAGTCAGATGGGAGTCTGTTCCATGATTTTCCAACAGAGTTGGCAAACAGAGAGTCCCCAGCTGAGTAGTTGGAT
Organism: Protopterus annectens; assembly: GCF_019279795.1. NCBI lineage: Eukaryota > Metazoa > Chordata > Ceratodontiformes > Protopteridae > Protopterus > Protopterus annectens. Next base: position 671,911,583 of record NC_056744.1, read on the forward strand.
TTGCATGTTTAAACTAGGAGTCTAGTGGATGATTGCAGTGGCCGGGTACTGGTGTAGGGGCTGATAATATTTTTTAGTGCAGGTGTATTTTCTGGTTGGTAAAGGACTTTATGTGCCACTATTAGCTTTTGATCTGCAGAATCCTTGGCAGTTCAAGCCATCCTAGGTGATTTAGGTTCTGACAGTGGTGTGTCCGGTAGGCTGTGCCAGTAGCAAATCTGGCAATGTGGTTATAGCAGGATGATAGTTTATTAAGATCTGTTTTATTTAAGTTGGAAAATAGAGGTGAGGCATAGAGAAGAGTTGATAGCAGATGGGAATGGGCAATTGCAGTTCTAGGAAGTGGGGTAAGGAAAGGTTTCTTCTGTAAATCTCAGAATCCTGTTCTGTCATTATTTCAGGAGAAAGGTGCCGTTTTCTTTTAGAAGTTGTGGTCTGACTGGCCCTGATAAGGGAGATAAGATCCTAAATCAACTACTCAACTGGGGACTCTCTGTTCTCCAACTCTGACTCTGTTGGAAAATCATGGAAACAGACTCCCCATCTGCTTGACCTAGAAACCTCCACTAACTCAATTCAAAACAAACTCAAGAAAAATACTCAAAACTCATTAGTTATGTCCTTGCACTAACCCCGACTAGTGACCTCTCTGTTTCTTAGGTGCCTTACCTTCAGCTACTTCTAACTTTTTTCTACCACTGCCATCTTAAGCACTTGGGCTTGGGGTGGTGGAGCAGGAGTAAGATGGTGACTAGAGTTAGATTTTCTAGGAGTGGCCTGGCTTCTAGGCCTAAGATTATCCATCGATCTTAGAGAAATGGAAGTCGGATGAGAAGACATTGTTTTTTGTCCAGAATCGGTAGTACGAAAGGCCTCGTAGGAACCCGGTGCCTGCGTTGCGGCTCCAGACCCAACCGTGGCAGAGACAACCAAAGGCTCAGAAGACGAAGAAGATTTCTGAGGCATACCAGACTCTGAAAAGGTCTTGGTAGAGGCCTACATAGATATCGTATTGGGCATTAGGGGCTGTGAAAGGGCCTCACTGAATTCCGGAGAACTGATAACCTGCTTAGCGGTAGAGTTGTCGGAAGGCTTAGTCTTGTGTGGTCTGTCTCTATCTTTATCCCTACTTTTTTTGGAATGTCTATGGATTGTTGGCTGACGGATGCCATTTGTGAAGATGGAGGATGAAAATACCTGTCTACAATAAGAGCTCTACGATGAATGGTTCACAAATTAAAGAGGGCACAGAACCAGCAAAGGGGGACGGCATGGTCTGGGCCTAAATAAGTGATGCAGTATGAATGGAAGTCTCGGTGTGGGATCTGCTTTCCATAGGTGAGACAATTGCTAACTTTTGAGATGCCAGTTAGTGCAAGAAAAAAACGATCCTCAACAGGATACTTAGCTTTAGACGTTTTCAGCTGTAATAGTAGCGACTGACCAGTACACTTGCGGACTTGCTTCTGCTATGGGTTCCATGGCAAGAAAGACTGATGTAATGGCATCAGCTGCCTTGCTTTATAGCACTGATGACCTCATGTCAGTCTACAAGTGACAGCAGCTGACGCAGAAAAACACAGTGACTCTGGTATTCGGGCCAGCTGAGGGCTACCACAGCAAGGATAACTCACAGGTGATGACTGCAACAGTGAAACACAAAGAACATCAGAGCTTACATGAATACAGCTCATTTCTTAAAATAAGTTTGAAAATGTATCCATTTTAAAGCAGGCCTTAAATGTTACAGTTTGTATTAGTTTTAGTGGAAAAATACAGCTGAGGTGTGTTCACTGAATAACCTTCGGGCCTGTCATGGAGAGTGGCCTAATGGTTAAGGTGTTTGCCTTACAAGCACAAGGTGCAGGGTTTGAGTCTCGCAAGGGATAATTGGCTAGGCTTAAAATGGCTTACAAGGGCAGTTAGCGTAGTACCAACCTATGAACCTATGAAAACACTGATAAAGACAGATGTGCAGAACATTCAGATTATCAACAGAATATTTTTGTCTGAGTCTCCTTACAGACATAGAGACTGACAAGCAAGGGAATATTCACAGATTAGCCACCTGAAATAATAATAATAATAAAATCTTGTTGTTGACTTGAATGGTACAAGGCCTGGGAATCAAGGTTAAGAAGGCGAGTGAAACTCACATAAGAAACATATAAAGAAGAAGGTATTAAATGTATATTTTCAAGAAAGCAGTTTCAGTTTTTGGTTCAGTTCATTAGTTCAGTGAACAATGCTTGTGAAGACAGTGCAGTTACTTATTACTTAATCTATGCTGCTATATATACTACAGCCATTGTAATAATATAATACTTGGCAGCATTCTTACTTTGCTGTTTATTCTATTCATAAATACTGATTATTAACTATGGAAGAATTTAGAGTGACTTTTTTGCTGAAAACACATAATACAGTGCAAACAGTAAGATATGGCACATTTACAGACAATACAGGTAAATATTACACCTTTGCCAAGCTGCTTCATCTGAGTTTTACCCCTTACCAATATTTTACCTATGATATTCAGTAACCCATCCATGCCTTGCTCAATATTTGCAATAGTTCTTTGAAGATCACTTGGGGATTGTATGTTCTAAAACAGCACCTGCAAAAACTAATACTGTCTGCGGTGGATGCGTTAAATGTATACTAGCTTGAGCTTTCTTTATCCAAGATCACTTGCTAAAACCTGTCATCTTTGCATCATCACTATAACTTTCTCAGCAGTCTTTAGTGAATAGTATTCCCTCTTGATACCCTTATATGATTCCTAAGGGTCAGGATACATATGAATCTTACATGCTTTCACAAATTTTACCATAGTGATCACCTAGTCTGTTGGTTCAGTTTGTCTGGAAATAACTCTCAGTTCTTCAAAGCAAATGGGCACCTCCCCAGTTCTTTGTCCATGACCAGTGGCACACATATGAGGTCATAAAATACAGGGGAATACAGGATTTCAACTTAATGGTACAATGGTCTGGCACACAAACCAAAGCCTGAAGCTGTGGTTTGTTTTAACACAGCTTCTGGCAAAAACATGGTTTTACTACTAGAATTCAGACAATTTTCTTTTAAAACTAGTATAGTAAAATCATCATGACTATATCCCTCACACACCGTGAGTCTTTGCACATCTTTCAGCTTAGCACCATGCATAATTTGTTTCACTTGTAATCATTTCACTGGCACAACAACATCCACTTTTGTTTGCACACTATTAATTTGTTTTACCACCCTCAAATCTTAGCACGTTGTTCTTGCTGGAATGCTATACATCAAACAATTTATGTAATTTAAATTTTTTTTCATACATATACTTCAATTCCATTTGTCTTCAGAGATGAGTCTACGGCATGAAAATGACACAAACTAAGCATGGAACTGGTAACTTGTCTTTCTCTCCTAAAAATCCATTCTGGCTGTAGGTTTCTACTTCTGTAATGCACATGTTTTTTAACTGCCTTTGATATAAATTCTTTCTTTACTGTGCACACATCAAGCAAACAACCAGTTCCTTTTCTGAGCCTAAGCATGTGCTGCACTCATAAGTCAATTTAGCATTTTCATCAGCTACTTGCAAAGCTTTGTGTTTGCTAAAGTCACTTTTCCAGTTAGATTTACACATTTTAGTAAAAACAAACAAAATGTCCACAGATTTTAAAAGTACTAAAATCAGTTTCAATTGAATAAAATCACTAAGAGTAAAATTCTTATAAAGGAAAGACTCAAGCCTCACACACAGACCGTACTGATTTTTTTTTCAGTCATAGTAAAGTACAGTTGTGTACACTTACCATAAATGTAGATGTTTGAGTGTATTCACTGTTGCAGCCATCACATTTAAGGTTATCCCTGGCAGGGTGGCTCTCGGCCGTTCTGAATACCAGAGGCTTAGTATTTCTGCGTCAGTTGCTGTCACTTCAGGAGTGACATCAGGTCATCAGTAGTATAAAGTAAGGCAGCCGACACCATTACATCAGTTTTTCTTGCCTTAACCTGTCAGGAACCCCAAAGTAGGAATCAGGTTCTGGTGGAAGAACCCCACCAGTAGAAAGTAAATACCAATATGTCCCTTGTAAGGAAAGAGAAGAAAAAAAGGGGATAGAGGGATGGAAACCAGGACTGTAACAGTGAATACATTCAAACATCTACATTTATGGTAAGTGTACACAACTGTACTATGTTCTTCGTGTTTTACTGTTGCAGGCATCACATTTGGGTTGATTCCCAAAGCTGAGGAAATGGGTAGAGGTAGTCAAGGAAACTAGGGGCTAGCTAGGATGCCCTGCAAAACTGCACAGACAAACCCTGCCCTGGATCTGGAGAAGAGATGCAGGTGGTAATGTTTAGTAAAGGTGTGAACAGATGTCGATGTGGCAGCCTCCAAGATGTCCTTGGTGGGGACTCCTCTGAGGAAAGCTGCAGAGGTGGAGGCTGCTCTGGTGGAATGAGTCCTAGCCCCCTTGGGTGGAGGCATTCCATGTTATTTGTAGCAGAAATGGATGTAGTGTGCTATCCATTTGGAAATGGTTTGTTTGGAGATGGCTTTGCCCTCTGCCCCTGTAGCAAAGCTAACTAGCAATTTATCAGACTTTCTGAAGGATTTAGTCCTGCAGGATCCTTTTCCCCTTGTTCTGGTGATTAGGAATAAAATGTGGGCAAATGAATGGATTGGTTGAGAGCCACACTGGATACCACCTTGGGCATGAAGGATGGGTTAGTCCTGAGGGATACCCTGTTGGCATGGAAGATGATGAAGGGTTCCACAGCCATGAGTGCTTGCAGCTCGGAGACCCTTCTGGCGGAAGTGATGGCCAGAAGGAAAGCTGTCTTCCAGGAGATAAATTTTAGCTCTGTCGAAGAAGCTGGTTCAAAGGGGGGGCAGGGTGAGCTTTTCCAACACAAAGTTAAGATCCCAAGCTGGTGGTGCTGCTCTTCTGGGTGGCCTCAAGTTGCTAGCCCCTCTTAGGAACTGCATGATCAAAGGGTGTGAGAAAATGAGCAGAGATAGCAGAAGCATGAATTTTAATAGAGGAAAAAGAGAGGCCACTGTGTAGCAGGTCAGCTAAGTAATCCAGGATGAGAGGGAGGGAGGGAGGACTGTACCATATTGGCTTCCTTAACCTGAATCCAAGTGCAGAACCTTTTACATTTGTCAGCATAAGACTTTATAGTACTAGGGCATCTGGCCTCATGTATAACATCTAGAACCTGATTACTGAGGTTGGCAGATTGGTCGAGGGTTAGGGAATAAGCTAAGCTGCCAAATTGAGTGTCTGCAGTTGGGGATGCATGAATTCCCTTTCCCTCTGGGTCAGGGGGTTTGGAATCTGAGGAAGATGCCATGGTGGAGGCTGCCCAGCAAGGGATACCAGTGCTGGTGAGGCCAGTCTGGAGCTATAAGAATTATCCTTGGTTTTTCCGCATTTATTTTGAGCAGTACCCTGGGGATGAGAGGTAGTGGAGGAAAGGCATAGACCAATAGAGTGACCTAGGGAAAGGACGGGGCATCCACATTCCAGGCCATGCAGTGATGCTCCCTGGTGCAGAATTTGCTGAGTGGATGGTTGGTGTGGGAGGCAAAGAGGTCGACCCTCTGGGTGCCCCATTTCTGAGTTATTAGGGTAAAAGTTCTTCTGTTGAGCTGCCACTCATGTGGGTTCAGATGATTTCTGCTTATGTGGTCTGCCAGAGAGTTGAGAGAACATGATAGGAATTGTGCTAACATGTGGAGTTGCATGGCAGAGGCTGTGTGCCAAAGGGTCATGGCCAGCCTGAATAGAGGGTAGGTGCGAGTCCCTTCATGCTTGATGATATACCACATCAAGGTGGTGTCTATTTTGATCAGGAGAGCCCCTGGGGAGAGAAGGGGTTTGGAAAGCTATCAAGGCATGCTGGACAGCCATCATCTCTTTTTGGCTGATGTGCAGATGGATTTGCTGTGGGCTCCATTGGCCCTGTATGCACCTGCCATCCAGGTGTGCACCCCAGGCATAGTCTGATACATCTGTGGTGAAGGTCTGGGTGGCAGGGGATGGTGAGAAAGGTAGTCCCTTGTTGTTGGAGCATGCTGCTGCCCACCAAAGAAAATCTTTTTTTGAGGCAAGGTATTATAGATATAAGAGTCTCAAGGTCTTGAGATTGTTGACACCAAAAGCTTTTTAGTTACCACTGAAGTTTCCTCATATGCAGTCTGGCATATGGAATGAGTAGTATGCAAGATGCCATGAACCCCAGAGCTTGCAGGAGTTTCCTTGCAGATAGCTGGGTTCTAGTTGAGAGAAGTAGGCTGTTAGGAAAGTTTGCTTTTCTGGTGTAAGGAATGCCATCTGGGATGCTGTGTCCAGGCTTGCTCCCAGAAATATAATCCTTTGGGTGGGCACCTGTTTGGATTTCTTTTCACTGATTGTGTACCCTAGGGAGGTTAATGGGGACTTTACAAAGGCCACATGCTTGAACAACTTTTCCTGGCTGCCTGCCTGAATTAGGCAGTCATCTAAGTATGAGTAAATCTGGTTATTCCTTTGTCTGCAAAAGGCAATAGCCAGATCCAGACATTTTGAGAAAACTCTGGGAGCAGTAGATAAGCCAACGGGAAGCACAGAGAACTGAAACTGCTGAGATCCTGCCCTGAAACGGAGATATTTCCTGCATGATTCCCTGATAGGAATGTGAAGGTAGTCCTCTTTAAGGTCTAGGGTGGCTAGCTAAGCATCCTTGGAGGGCATGGGTAGCAGCTGCTGGAGGGTGAGCATTTTGAATTTCCGGATTACCAGGAAAGTGTTTAGAATGGATAGACTGAGGGTGGGGCACCAGGTGCCCTCTTTTCTGGGTACCAGAAAAAATCTGGAGTAGAAACCTTGGCCTTCCTGTTCTGCAGGAACGTGCTCTACTGCCCTCACAGAGAGCAGGGAAAGGACTTGCTTTTGTGTCTCTGCCCACTGGTTTGGAGGTAGATCTGGGAGCCCTTTTGAAGTTGGAAGGGTGTGGAAGGAAAATTTGTATCCCTGGGACACTATGTTGAGAACCCAGTGGTTGTTCTGGTTTCCTGGGGTCTGGGCTAACTGGCCTAGTGGGAGCAGGAAAGGACCAGAGCTTGGTGGGACAATGTCTGCTGAACCTGGGTGGCTGGACCTGTAAGAAATCTTTAACTGTCTGCATAGATTTTGCTTTTTCTTCCATCTTTTAAGACCTCTTCTGCCTTGGTGCCAAATAAGTTGTCTTTGATCAAGGGGGCATCCAACAATTTAGATTTGACATGGTCTGGCAAGGGCTGTTCCTTAAGCCATGCATGTCTTCTAAGGACAGATCTGGTGACTGCTGCCCTGCAAGAAGCTTCTAGGGTGTCAAAACCACAGTGCAAGGTGTGTTTAGTTACTTGACTTTCAGAATGCATTAACTCTTGTAACTCTTTAGGTTCTGCACAAGCAGGAAAGGAAGACATTTTTTGTTTGAGGAGTTCCAGGGCATGTTGCTGAAATTTTAGCATATGGAACTGACAATTTAGTGCTCTGATAGCAAGAGTAGCTGAGGTGCATACATTTTTACCCCATCTGTCTAGTGATCGGGAATCCCTATCTGAGGGGGTGGGATTCTTAGCAGAGGTAGCATTAATTCCTTTAGACCCTTGAGAAATTACCTCAAGGTCAGCAGTAGGATTTTTTAAAAATAAATTTGTGTGAGTCGGGGACTCTATAGTACCTGTCTGGTTTTCTGAGTGCAGGAGGGAGGGTGTCAGGAGTCAAGCTGGATTCCAGGAAAACATCCTCCACAACATCCAGGACTGGGGTGATGGCCAAGGGTCTGTGCTGTGGAAGATCTAAGAATTCTCTGAGTGTCTTTTTAGACTGAGGGGAGTCCTGACTCTCCCATTGGAAATGCTCCCTTAAGGTATGAAGGGTTTCCCCAAAGGAAAAATCTTCTGGGGGAGAGGCTGAAAGGATAGAATCCTCTGCATCAGAATCCTCATAAGTAGAGAGGGGTTACATGTCTTCATATTCAGAAGCATCAGAGTCATCTGACTCTTGTTCAGACAAAACTACAAGGGACAGATCTCTTTTACTTTTGGAGGGGGTAGCTTGGCTTCCCCTGATCAGCATGATAAGGTCTTCTGCCATTTTAATCATTTGAGAATGAGGCAAGGAAGCAGGTGCCTGAGATTGGGTTGTCAGTTTCTTGGGTGTGGTTTGTACCCTGGGCCTAAGAAACATGGTTGTATTTGAAAGAACGGTAGTCACGAAAGAAGACGTCGATTAGTGTCGAGAGTCAGTAGTGCAAAGGACTTCCTCAGAAGCTGGTGCCTGCTCAGTGGCTCTGGACCCATCCAAGGTAGAGACGACCTCAGGATCCTTTAGGTGAAGAAGAATTTTGCAGTATACCGGACTCCGAAACGGTCTCAGTAGCGGCCTACAAATCCACAGAAGTGGGCATCAGGGGCTGCGAAAGCGTCTCACTGAGGATCGGAGAACTGATGACTAGCTTAACGGGAGCATCATTGGTAGGTTTGGACCTGTGCAGTCTGTCTCTGTCTTTATCTTTATGTTTTTTTGGAAGATCTGCTGTCAGATGGCTTACCAAAGCCATATCAGAGTTCGAGGACTGTAAGCAAAAATATCTAGGTACAATAAGGGCCCGACGATGGATAGTTCTGGCGTTGAACAAAGCACAGAAGCGACAGCAGGGGACGTCGTGGTCTGGGTCTAAGCAAGTGATGCAGTAAGAATGAAAGTCATAGTGTGGTATTTGCTTTCCACAGGCAAGACAATTAACTTTTTCTGACATCGGTTAGTGCAAGAAAAAAGGATCCCCAATGGGGTACTTAGCTTTAGAAGACTTCAGCTACAATTCGGTAGACGAAACTCAGGTAGCAGCCGACCGGCACTCATGCAAATTGGATTTCTGCTTCAGGCTGCATGGCAAGAAAGAGTGTAATGGTGTCAGCTGTCTTACTTTATACTACTGACAACCTAACATCAGTCCTGAAGTGACAGCAACCGACGTAGAAATACTAAGCCTCTGGTATTCAGGCCATCCGAGGGCTACCCTGGCAGGGATAACCCTAAATGTAATGACTGCAACAGTGAAACACGAAGAACATCTTATTTTAAGCAAAGGGTAATGACAACTGGATCCAAACCATTCAGAATTTTAGTTGATAAAATTAGAATGAATTCCACAAAGGATTAAAGTTCCATCAAAACAGGACATCAATTACAATTATAAAGACTTGATGTTATAAATCAACCAACGTGGAAACCGTTTTCATTTTTTTTTTTTTATTTTAAAGACAAGTACCTGTTAATCTCAATTCTTTATTAAGCTGTTCTGACATTGTCATTATACATTTTGATAACACTTCATTAAAAATCTGAAAGAAATTTAGGTTTTGTCAATAAGATTTTACATGCCTTAATTTGTACATTAAAAATTTCACCTGCATTTTCATTTTTAGACATTTGATTTTCAATATATTAAATGCCACACACAAGTAACAATAAACAACCTGTTCAGGCAGTAATCTTTTAATCTTAAGACCTTGTTTAAGTTCAAAGATAAAGGAAATATGCAGCATTTTAAATCAACCTGAGTAAAGTGCTAAGCAGCCAAAATAATTCCCATCAAAGGCAGTGATGCATGTTATTCAAACTCAGATCTCCTGTTAAAGAAAACAAAAACACAGGTAAGTAAATGTAAAAGTTATTTCTCCTACACATTTTAAAGCTCTGATGTATATGGGGTTGACAACTCATCAAAAGTAATACATACATGGCATGAAATATGTAGTAGTGAGCTGAAAAGACTGAGCAATATGTATACAGGAATTAGAAATAATTGTGTATCTTGGTTACAGAACACGGTACTGTTCATCAAAGCAAAAAGTTCATAAGCAAATGACAAAATACACTGAATAAGTGGACTAAAGAAGTTCAGAAACACCACTATGTACCAGTACAGTCATTCTGTACTGTAAAACAATATCCTTACAGAGGTCTACAGCTCAGTCAGAAAAGGCACAAACAACTATCAATATAGTACACTAGATCTACAGCAAAAAGTACTAAATCATAAACTCTTAAGCTAGTGTTCAAAATACAAGAAAAAAGTCTTGTTGTTTATGATTTATCTATTTGACATTATACTGTATAAACTTAAAATAACTATGTTGCTTAAAGTCAGTGTTGACATTTATTTTCTTTCCAATTGTATCTCAATCACATCTACTGGGATAACACACACACACACACACACACACACACACACACACTATATAATGCACTGCAGATATCAAGGCAGAGAGGTTGAACTAATTTAGATCAAACACCTAACACCCAGTGAGGTTGAAAATGGATGATTTTTCTTATATTAGGAGTAAGCTACAGTCACACACTCATCTGTGCAAGTGGACTGAAGGAGTATCTTGGAAAAGTAAAACAGAACAGTCAGTCAGCAAAATGTCAGGACACACAGCCACACTAACTGCCTGATGGATATATATTGCACAGGGCTCAAATAAGGATATCTCAAACTACAGCTATAAAAAGTATAAATGGAAGAGTGGCAGATGACAAAAAAAGACTTACTGAGCAGGCAGGCTACTAGAACTCTTTCCAAACTATCAAGGAAATATGAATTCAAATAAGGTCTTTTCCATTGTTTTACCACTTCGATATCATCAGCTATGCTAACCATGCAATCTGCTTCCTGCTTAATGAGACTGCAATTATTCTCCACACTACAATTAACTTGTAAGTTCTGATGAAGTATGTGTGTGCTTTTTCTGCATTTAGAAATGAAGGCCACACTTCTGTAACCATATACTAAAACACCAGTGAAGATCACAAGTCTTGCATATCAGCCATATTTGTCAGCATCAAAAAGAAAAAAAAGATAATCACGTCACCAGCCTTATCCAGGCTATACCATTTACTATCAGAAGATATCTTGTAAGCAGTCACAGAAATGTTAATGGCAACTCTGACTGTGGTATCATAAATGCAAAAGATTTGAGCAAAGGTGTTACAAAAATAAATGCAGGAATCAGGCATCAGCAACTTGCACAGACTTAAAAATAAATAGCTATCACTGTCCATTTTCTTAAAGCAAACCTTTTCATAAAACCTTGCAATGATAAGAAAGTACACGCACAAATACCTTGAGATTGGTTTGGTCTGAACAGTAATACTATAATTTTTACAGTGATTTACTACTTTGGTATTGGACTAATGAATCTGACTTACATGAAATTCAAGTGCTCCACTAAAACGAACCCATCTGTATGAATAAAAAACAGTAATAATGTTGACTTTAGTATTTTTATCCAAAATCTACTCTTCTACAGCAAAACATACTAAATCAAAAACTCTTAAGCTAGTGTTCAGAATACCAGAAAAGTCTTGTTGTTTATGATTTAGAATGCAAATAAACTGCAATAATAACCAAACAATAAATACTTATTGAAATTGACTTACATTTGCCATCAGAGTTCCGGCAGATAACTTTGTGGTCTTCTGTAGCATCAATTACATCCAGTACCTCTCCTGGTTTTACTGCAAGATACAGTTTTTCCTTTTTTCCTTGAATGACATTTGATTCTACAACTGCTTTATTAATAACATTAATTTCTCCAGTGTACTAAAAGAAAAGAAAAAACAAAGTGGTCTTTTAATGGCTGCTATGAGTAATTATCAGCTTCTCAACAAGACAATTTTTACCACCCAAAAGGAACAAATAAATTGCAGCACCAACCATAATTAGCGAGCCCAGCAGCTAAAGAAGTGGCAGGGGGACTGGAAAAGTAGCAGCATTTTATCAGCTCACTTAACCCATGGGGAGAGGATTTCAGCACAGAACAGCCCCTGTGGGATATCTATACTTGCTTATCAGTTACTAGTGCATGCTCCAAAACCTGTTACCAGTCTGACTGGCTCAGTATCACTGCACTTTGGGTGTAAGAGTGGGACATGCATAAAGAATAACACTAAAAACCACTTTGGCAGCAATTATAACATTGTGGTACTGGAAACGTAGCAGCATTTTATCAGCTCACTTAACCCAGGGGGAGAGGATTTCAGCACAGAACAACAGCCCCTGTGGGATATATATACTTGCTTATCAGTTACTAGTGCATGCTCCAAAACCTGTTACCAGTCTGACTGGCTCAGTATCACTGCACTTTGGGTGTAAGAGTGGGACATGCATAAAGAATAACACTAAAAACCACTTTGGCAGCAATTATAACATTGTTCATAAGTTCATAGGTAGGTACTATGCTATCGGCCCTGGGGCCTATACAAGCCCAGCCAAAAAGGTACCCTGGCTTTTGCCACCCAAGAAAATTATTTTCCTGTGCCACTGTCGAGCAGAGCCACAGAGGTGATCTTCCTATTTCCCATCCAATCATCAAGATTTTTCTTGAAGAGTGCTAATGAAGAGCTTTGTTTGATATAGACAGGTAGTTTATTCCAGAGTATGGGAAGTCTCTGGGACAATCTATCCCTCCAGCATGTTCTGTTTATTGTGGTGACAAGGTTTAGGTCCCTACAGCATGTAGCTCGGATGGGTTGGGATTTCTTTAAGTGGAGCATGTCCAACAGCTCTGGGTTTGACATAGCTTTGTATGTTAGGCAGAGATCACCTCTAAGTAGGTGATATGCAACGGAGTAAAGCTGGAGTTTTTTGAGATGGTCTGCGTAGGGCATCTGTTTGACGCCAGTAATCCTCTTTGTGAGGTATTTCTGCAGCCTTTCCAGTTGTTGTAGATGTCTTGTGAGGTACATACCAAAAGGGGCACTGTACTCTATAATGGGTCTAATGAGTGATGAGTAGAGGGGAGCAATGACCTCTTTTTTTCTGGATGAGAAACCTTTTGTGATGAGGTGTGCCACGTAGAAGGATTTCCTGACTACTGTGGCGATGTGATTATCAAAGGAGAGACTACTGTCCACCTGTGTCCCAAGGTCTCTTATCACACTTTCGGTGTTAAGTATACTACCGCCTATGTTGTAGTTCATGGGTACAGAGTTTTTAACAAAGGGGATGACAATGCACTATTTGGCATTGAGCTTGAGGCCATGGCTTTGACACCAGGCATCTGTCTCAGTGAGGCACTTTTGTAGGATGTCCACATCGTTAGGAGTTTCGATTATGGCTCCTAGTTTGCAGTCATCTGTGAACTTTGTAAGCCAAAGACCTTCTTTGTTAGCCTGTACTTCAGAGAAGTAGATACCAAACAGGAGAGGACCCAGGACTGAACCCTGTCTTGGGATTCCACAATATCCTATCCGACTAAAGGAAAAATATCAGATAAGGACTAGGTAAGTTAGGTGACTCAGTCCTCCAAAATCAAGGAAATGCTCTAGAGGTAGCTGATGGCCAACTAAGTAGGTGCCAAAAATATATAATGAAGAAATGGAGATTTCTTGGATGATGCAGTTGTGTAGAGACAATGTTTTTACCTGTATGTGCCCTAATGACCTGAATTTATTTATGAATTAGGGCTAGCAGAAGGCTGGCAAAGGTAGTTGAGAACGGAGTTCCTTTCAATCTATTTCTTTTCGAACAATGATATACCCAACATATACTGACTGCTGAACAAAGGGAAGAAGCAAGGCACATCATATGATTCATGGAAGGCAACATTTGCAGTTGAGTTACTAGAGACATCCTAGCTCTGTATGGGGGGGGGGGGGGGGGCAGTGCTCACTTCATCATGGACATCACAGAAATTGGGGCAAAGGGGTGATTTAAATGGGACACGCACAAATTTAAAATACAAACAAACTAAGCAGACAACATTCATTTAATTGCTGGTTTAATGACAAGTATGAGTTATCAGCCTACCAAGCTAACACTTTTCTCTCTCCAGAACCATGAAAATATTGCATCAGTAAACTAGACTAAAGTGCTGGGTTTGTCTAAGACATTTTGTATTGGAGGACCTGATGGAATAATGCACTGTGTCCAAGCCAAAGCAAAAGATAAACAGTGCTGCAGGAAGAGAAGGAAACAAATGGAATTTAACATACAGATCACCTGGAATGGATGAAGGAAAAAAAGACGCTTGTGTTGCAGCAGTATAATGTGATTGCAATCTCTTACTGCCAGAATTGTTGTCTAACACCTAAATCATTTACATGCAACATAAAGTACACAGTGGAATCTTACCTACAACATTTTGAGTAAAATAATTAACCATAACCATATTATATTCATTCATCCGATATGTAGTCAGACAGCCTTTTATATTAATCTCTTTTTTACACTTTGAAGTGTTATTTAGTTAGCTGGATTACAGTGGACAACAATTTTTTCAGAGATGAACTTTATTTTTATTTTCATTGGTCATTTTTTGGTCAAGTAGTTATACGCACTTCACTGCTCAGACAGCTTTTTAAGCAGGAACTACTGCAAAATGACAGTCCAAAGGTTACTTCTGATAGCAGATTGTTACTCTTTTAAACTTCCTGTCATTAGACTGTTACTTTTCAACCAAGAGTTTTCAAGTGGGTCGGTGTCCCTGATTCCCCCACACTCACATAATCTTGCACACACACACACACACACACACACACACACACACACACACACACACACACACACACACACACACACACACACACAAACATGTATAATAATGTCTAGCTCTCTAGCGTTCCTCCCTAATGTTTTAAACACAAAATGTCAAAGAAACTCAAGAGGTCAACTCACATAAAATATTTTCCCCTTATTTATTTTATTTTCCAAAGGGATTATAACATTGTTTCTACACCTGTAAGTGAATGTAGAGGACAATCCAGTCAGAAAGTAACTTCTTCATTTTGACAACAAAATGTGCCAGTCCCACTGGACGTTATTTTTTTCCATTCAAAAAATATTTAATAATAAAGAAGGAACCAGACTAAGTCTTTTCGTTTCCCCATCCAGCAGGGACACAGGTGGAATCCCAGGGGTGTATTTTCTGCTTCCCATCCAGTCATCCAGGTTCCTCTTAAAGAGGGCTAGAGAGAAACTATACTTGACATGAAGAGGCAGTGGATTCCATAGATGGAGGAGTCTTTGGGACAGAATTCTATCTCGCTGACAAGTTCTATTAATGTCAGACCAGCTTGAGGCCTTGCGTGTGGGTTGCACGAGTGGAGTTTGACTTACAGATATGCAACAACTCCATCAAGGCTGGGTCTGAGATGGTCTTGTAACCAGACACAGGTCACCTCTGAGCAGTCTGTATGAGACTGACTAGTGGGACAGGGCTTTTAGCTTATCAGTATAAGACATGTTTGAGACCCTGGATTTTCCTGGTCAAGAACCTCTGTGGTCTCTCCAGCTGCTGCATGTGCTTGGCAAGGTACATGCTGAAGGGGCATTGTACTCAATAATGGGTCTGATAAGGGAGGAGTACAGGGATGTTATGACCTCCTTGTTCCTGGATGAAATACACTTACGTATCAGGTGGGTCATGTAGAAAGCCTTCCGTACAATGTAGGCAAAAAGGTGGTCAAAAGTCAGGTTGCTATCAACCTGGGTGCCCAAGTTCCTCATGACTGATTGCATGCTTAGTATGTTGTTATTAATATGATAATTAGTGAGGACTCCATTTTCCCCAAGGGGGAATAATGATACATTTCTTGGCATTCAGTTTGAGGCCATGCTTCTGGCACCAGTCATTTGTTTAGGTAAGGCCCTCTTGGAAGATGTTCACATCACTAGGGGAATTTAAGACAGTACCCAGCTTGCAGTCATCTGCAAACTTGGTAAGCCACAGACCACTGGTTTTGACTTGCACCTGAGAAAAGTATATCTCAAACAGTAGAGGCCCCAAGACTGATCCTTGGGGTACATTTATCATTATGGGTCTACTACTAGAGGTGTCTTCCTCTATTTTGACTGAGTGGGTTCTCTCAGTGAGACAGTTAGCTACCCATCTGGTAACATACAGGTTGATGCCTAACTGGGAGAGTTTATCTCTTATGTCTGAGTGGAGAATAGTGTCGAAGGCTTTGGCTAGGTCAAGGTAGGCTGTCTTCCCCTCATCCATAGCTTTGGTGACTGTTATTGAAGAAGTCGACCAAGTTTAACAGGAATTATCTTCCTTTGACAAAACCAAACTGCGTGGGGTCAAGCATTCGAAGGTTGCCAATGTCCTTGTTCATAAGGTCCATGATAATGTGTTTCATGGCCTTGCAGATCAGGCTAGTTAGGCTGATGGGCCTATAATTGCCTGAGTCAGTGAATGCTCCAGCTTTGTGTAGAGGGATCACAGTGGCTGTCATCCATTTGGCTAGGATGAAGCTGGTGCTCAGGCTTTGGTTGAACAGGATGCCTAATGGAGCTAACAATTAATGCCTGAGTTCATGTAGGATACAGCCAGGGATGTTGCTGGGTCCCATGGAGACTGTATTTTTTTGCCTTTGAAAAGGCATTAATAACCTGCTCCCTGGTGATGAGGGGAGGGGGGGGCAGGTGCTGGGGATGTCCTGGTTTACCGATGGGGGAGGGGGGTGAAGTTTTCACTGAACCTGTCTGCTAGTAGGTTGGCTATATCTATGGCGTTTGTGTATGTGGTGTTAGTGACCACCAGTTCAGAGCACATTTGGGTGTTACCTTTCAAACTGCAGATGTATTTGAAGAAGGCCTTGTGATTGTCCTTAGTGGATGTGGCCAATTTGGACTCGAAGTTAGCCTTAGATGATTCTACTAGTGACCTTCTTTGCTTGTTCAGACAAAGGCAAGAGTTCTTCCGACTTGGCACATGCTCCTTCTTGGTCCTGGACAGCAATTTTTTCCTTTTATTATAAAGCTTGTTTATTGTTACTGTCCACCAGACAGGTTTACTCTTCCTTGAGGAAAATTATTTGGTCCTGTCAGGTATTGCTGATTCCATACAGCTATGCAGGTTCTCATATATTTTTTTGGTGTATAATTGGACATAAGTGCTAGTTCCTACTGAAGGAACAGTGGCTGAGAAGCTGCTGATAACTGCTTTCAGGAGACTGTAGTTAGCTTTGGAAAAGTTTTTTTGTTTGACCCTGACAAGGGGGGGAGGGTCAGGGGGGATGGTGACTTTGAAGGTGATCGTTTTATGGTCAGATCTTATCAAGGAGGATGACACTGTAGGGGTGCTACAGGGGCTAGTAATGTTGGTTAGTACCAGGTCCAGGATTTTTTCACCTCTCGTAGGGGTGCCAACGAGGTGATACAATGCATTTAACATTGACAAAGTCAAGGAATCTCTGGACGTTCATGTTTGGGCTAGAAATAGGTCTTCTACTCTATGGTTGGGTAGGTAAATTCACCCAGGATCAGGTTAGAGGGTTGACTTTTGGTGGGTTTAAGTAGGTTCAGCTAGGTGGAGTGGGTGTCTTGAGTCATGGTTAGGAGTCTGTAGCTAGCTATGATTTGAATAGGTGTTTTGCCAACAGTTACCAGAACATGGAGTGTCTCCTGTACATCATACTATTTGACCAGCCTGGAGGTTTGCATGTTTTTGATAACTACTGAAACTCCATCTCCTTTGGCTTTGTAGCCCTCTGTTTTGGGTCTGAAAGTATGGTAGGATGAGTAACCTGGTAAGGATGGAGTTCTCTCCACAGCTTTGAACCAGGTTTCAGTGACTGCAGAAATGTCAGCATCATCTAGGGCAAGGAATGCTTGCAATGAGTGCAGTTTCATGCTCCTAATGTTTAGCAACATGACCTTTAAATTTTGTTTAGAAGAATTTTTCATGTTGGTAATTTTGTGCTCATGACTTTGCCTAAAACAGGCACTATGGAGGAGGTAAGAAACTTTGCCAGAAGCCTGAAGCCCAGGGGAGACAGATGAAGGCCATCTCTGGCAAAGTATCGTGGTCTGTTAATTATGTCCTCCCAGGCTGTCAGGTACTGATCTCCTTGGAATGACACCAGAAACTAAGCCACACGTTAAAGTCAATAATTTTCTGTTTGTATTGAGGCATCACTCTGGGTGACAGTAGGATGCTGCTTAAGGCTAGGGACATACCTGCCTGGGACACGTATTCAGTGAGCTCAATCATGTCTCTCTTCATACAGTCCAGAGAGGTGTGTCTGAAGTCATTCACACCAACATGGACTATGACAGAGTCATAACAGTACCTGTTAAGAGACTTGAGTGCATGTGTGATATGGTGGATCCTAGCACCTGACAAGCAACTTTATCATGACTTTTTCCCTGTCTAGCCTGGTGAGGGGCATATCTGTGTGTCTCACAATAGTCTCCTATGATAGTATGTTGGGTTTGTGGCTGGGCCTTAGAGGCTGTGAGACAGAAGAATGTGTAATATGTGTGATGCTTGGTGCTGTGGGTTGTGATGTGTGTGTGTGTGTGTGTGTGTGTGTGTGTGTGTGTGTTTGCTTAGGAGGTCTCTTTCGTTTAGATTTGTTTTTGTTCAGAACATTCACATATGTAGAAGTGTGTTGTACAGGTGTTGGTGGTGTTAGAGGTGTGGTGTTTGTAGTGTTTGTGCAGACAACCTTCTCAGTGCCAGATGTACTGGCTTGTCACTGAGACAGCAAGGATTTTAGGTTCTTAATGTAACTGCATCTCTCACATATTGTGTTCTTAGTTGGCAGCAGTAGAGGGTTGTCCATCTACATAAGACAGTTGCTACACTGTCTCAGGATGCCCATATCAACCAGACTAGCAGGAGAAACCACAGGAAATTGTCCAACCATGCTTGTCAGAATATTTGGAAGAGAAGTTGGGGATAGTAGAGTGGGTACTATCTGAGGAGAGTACCTATAGGTGTGAGTAGGGCAGGATAAAATCAATACAGTAGCTACAAGTGAAGTCCTCACTTACAAAGGAGTGCTGGTAAGGGGAATAATGCAGCTGAGATACCTCACAAATGGTTAAAATAGTACAGCAGTGGTGCACGATGTGCAAACAAGCACAAACACACAAAACACAGGGTTGAAATACCACAAAACGAAAGTTAAATAGAAACACTGGAATTGACAAATCTACCCTTGTCCCTGAGCTCTTTGTTAAACACCCTGTACCAGACAAGTTCCAACCAGTTCACTTACTTCCACTTAGTGCAGATAAGCCTCGGTCAACACAAGATGCTGTAGCAGGAAACAAAGGAATCACACAAACAGATCTGGACACAGCAAAACCTATAACCAGTAGTTCTAAATCAAGTCTAAGCTACAGAAACAAGGTGCACCAATTTTAGAAAAAAACAGTTCAAATTAAGCAGCCACAATAAGTCTTCAAACAGGAATTCCCAGATCAGAATGACAAAATCTACCCTTTCCTCCCAATGTGCAGACCACAAACCTTCTTAATGTAAAATAACTGGCCTGATGCTCAAGTGCTTAAACTAGAACTAAGACACTTTTAGAATAACAGACACACTAAGATTTCAACCAGCAATTCCCAACTTAGAAGGGTGTAAGCTACCTCTCCTGCCACAAGAGTGTAAACCACAAACCTTCTTAATGTAAAATAACTGGCTTGAAGCCGAAGTCACTTTTAGAATAATAGCCACACTAAGATTTCATCCAGCAACTCCAAACTTAGAAGGATGTAAGCTACCTCTCCTGCCACAAGTGTACAGACCACAAAGCTTCCCAATATAGAACAAGTGGTCTGAAGCCCAAGTACTTAAACCAAAAAGCTTAGAATAATAGTTACAATTTAATTAGGCTACTAACAAGCAGTAATAAAAGCAGCAGAATAAATGCAACTGAATACTTTTAAGAACAAACAGCAAATGCAAAATAAAGTAATAACTTAGGAAGAAACACAAATACAGTAAAAGCAGATGAATAAAGTGCTATTTTCTTTCTTTTTTAAGGGTAAGTGGAAAGGAGGAAGCAAAATAATTCAAGGTTGTGAAACTAAGGGTTTGGGCCTTCTCAGATGACCTCTCTCTGCTTAGTATAATAAGCTGAAAAGAGAGGACTGGGATGAGTGTCCAAAATGAGATTTGTAGTAGGACGGACAACTCAAAAGCCACCAAATTTCAGAACACCACAAAAACTGGGAGGGTGAGAGAGGAAAAATGAAGTCAGATATATTCAGAGCACGCAGGGCACACAAATTGTTGTTTGTCTTTCGGCTTTTCCCGGTTAGGGGTCGCCACAGCAGAACTCCAGTCCGCTAATGATTGGCAGTAGATTTTCACGAACGCCGAGGTGCCAGCTCGACGTTCAACCTTCAACGAAGGCACGCCCAATTATGCATGTCTTTCGAATGCCCACCCAACCGCAGGGAGGACATGCAGATGCAGGGCACACAAATACTTCAGCTAAATGCAGACATTTCTAAATAAAACAGCAATGTTATTTCTCAGTTCTCCCCACTAATTAACTGATGCTATTCACAGTTTGCAAAGTAATTCTTTGGTAACTTTAACTGACCCTAGCCAAGAACTCTTAAAACTCCAACAGAACAGAAAAAATTAACTTAAAACAAATGTAACACTAGAATAAGATACAAAATCAGAAGTGATCTAACCTTAAATGAAAAGCTTCAAATCAAAATAAAATACAGTCAGATATATTTAGATCAAAGAAATGGATGGGTATAAAGTGTGAGACAATTTAGGAGCTCCTGTAGGAGTAAAAGCATGAGGTAAGAGAATTTACTCTTATTAACAAAGAAACATTTTGTGAAGTTATATTTGATACTTTTTTCAATGGAAAAATTTCTTGGAGAATACAAAAAAAAAAAAAAAAAAAAAGACTGTAACCCATGATATCTTTATGTGATATAAGCATTTAACAGGGAAAGAAAAAAGAAAATGCATGTACAACTTTGAACAGAGATAGAAAGAGAGAATTTGAAAGGATATTTGAAAGCTTTATGTAAATAAGTACTGAACACTGCTAAAGTTTATGACAAAAGTGGTTTATGGACTGGTGGTTGGGATTGTAATACTGTGTTAAAAATAAAGAGAGAGAAAAATTATGCATATACAAAGCATGATAAATATGGAGGGGACTACAGGTGTTGTAAAATACTGGGGCAATCCTAAACCTTTTTTTGTAGAAAAGGAGTAGAGTTAAGTAGCTGTAAAAAAAAAAAAAAAAAAAAGTTATATTTGTAGGGAAATGGGACATGATGCAAAAAATGTGAGTTGAAATGTTATAAATTTAACAAAATTGGATGGATTGCAAAAAATGAAAATAAGAGTAAGGAAAAAGAAAGAGAAGAAAATGAATGGGGAGAATAAATTTTAGTAGTAGTTGTAGAAACAGAAGAAAAATTAGATTAGGAAAAAATAATAATAAAAGAGGATATAGAAGAAGGTTCTGAAATAAGTGACAAAGAAGACAAACTGGGAGGGAGTAAAAGAAAAAAGAACTCTATTTGTAAAAGACAGAAAAAGAAAATTGAATGGGATAAGTACACAAGAAAAAAGAAACAAAATTGATAAAAAGAGAAGTAGTATAGAGCTACTTAAGCAAAATAGTAAAGGAAGATGGCAATATAATGAGAGAAATAAAAATGTAAAAGGAGAAATAGAAAGAACTCAGGAAAATATTATGAATAGTGTTGTACAATATGCACAAGAAATGTTTAAAGAAAAAGGTAGAGAAAAAATTAATAGTAAAAAGTTTAACAGAAATAAAGAGTTGTAAAAGGAGATTTCTTTAAATGAGCTAAATAAAGGATTAGGACAAGTTGTTGTGTCTTTCGGCTTTTTCCCAGTTAAGGGGTCACCACAGCAGAACTCCGGTCCGCTAATGATTGGCAGTAGATTTTTACGTGCCGAGTTGCCACCTCTGATGCACAACCTTCAATGAAGGTACGCCCATTCACGCATATCTCCACACAGATGACGTTCTAACTGAGAATCGAATGGGACAACGTCTTACTGTGAGGCGAAAACACTACCACAGCACCACCACCGCAGATTACACTGCAGGACCAGATGGAATAGAGTATGAAATATATTAAAATTTAAGGGAATGGCAATATTTTTTAAAGATTTTGAATGAATGGTTAAATGAAGGTTTTGTGTATAAAGAATTATGTAGAAGAATACTTAAATTCATATGAAGGAAGGAAAATAGAAGACAATTAAAAAACTGCAGACCAATAGTACTGAATAATAATGATTATAAGATCGTTATGAAAATAATACAAATGAGATTTGAAACTAAAATGGAAAATAATAGGGAAGATAGTATATATAATATAAATGGGAAGGGCTGTGAAGAATTATTAATGACAGATAAATTGTGGATGGTATTAGGAAAAGAAAAGAAGTGAAAATTATGATAGTAGATATTAATAAGGCATTTGACACAACTGGACACTAAATCTTATTGGTAATAATGACAGAATATAATATAAGTCAGAAAGTTAGGAAATTGTGTACATTAGTGTATAGTAATAATAAAGTAAAAATACTTGTTAATCGGTTGGCTAAGCCAAGAGGTACACATGAAGAGTGGTACACCCTTTGCATTAGTTGTGAATGTGATAAAATAAATTACAAAATGACGGAGGTGAGGTATTATAACAACTGAAGGGTTAAGAATTCCAGTTCTCTTTATATATGCAGATGACATTATAATGATTGCAAAAAAAAAAAAAAAAAAAAACAGAATTTGGATAAATAAATAATAATTTGTACAAATGAGTGTCTAGAGGTGGTAGAGGTGGCTTTAAATAAAATGAAAAGTAAAGGCTTACATGCTATAGTAAAGACATTAGATATATATTTTACAATGAATTAAGTTTACATGTTAGATACAAAATTTGGGAATAAATATCTAAGTGGAATTTAATGGAAAAAAATAGAAGAAAATAAACAAGCCTGCCTCTTCTGAAGAATATTTAAAATTATCATTCAGATAAAAGGGCTTATTTGATAAATTCTGTACTGTTGGAAAAATAGCATAGTTAGCAAATGTATTTACGTTGTCAACAATATTTAAAAAAATAATTACTGCAAACATTTATTTCATTTATATGTGGTTCTAGATTAAACCCAGTCAAAAGAGTAGTTTTGTATGTAAATAAAGAGGAATGAGGTTTTGTGTTAATTAACCCAGTGATATTTGTATAACATGTTAAAATGGATATATGAAAGATGATAAATTAAGTACAAGCAAAGCACACTGCTGGAGAGACAGCACACTGTAGTCCAGAAGGCTTTATTAAACACAATTAATGCCAACAAAGTGGATAACTCATTTTCATCCAAACCAAGTTAGACTTCATCAGATATCAAACATTAACCTGACACATTCCTATATAAAGTAGATTTAAAAAGTTTTTAACCAATCAAACAATACCAATTAGTTTGTATCATCCATAAAAAGACATAATAAATAAATAAAACCTCTGATGCATCTTAAAATTTTTCTTTCCAACTGTCAAAGATATTCAAAATGCATTTACTCATATTTAAAACCATTTAAATGTTATACATGTAAAAAAAAAAAAATATATATATATATATATATATATATATATATATATACACACACACACACACACACATATATATATATATATATATATATATATATATATATATATATATATATATATGCATATGGAGAAATTCATATTTTATTGCCTCTTCTGAATGTATTTTAGTTTTTGGACACTAGATGGTAGCATTTGTACATTTTTATAAATTACAAAACTTTTTATATAAAAAAAAATTCTCCATATGCATATATATATATATATATATATATATATATATATATATATATATTACATTTATAACATTTAAATGGTTTTAAACATGCGTAAATGCATTTTGAATGTCTGACACTTGGAAAGAAAAATTTTAAGATACGTCAGAGGTTTTATTTATTTATGTCTTTTTACGGATAATTAAAACTAACTGGTATTGTTTGGTCAAAAGCTTTTTAAATCTACTTCATATAGGAATGTGTCAAGTTAATGTTTGTTATCTGATGAAGTCTGACATGGTTTGGATGAAAACTAATTATCCACTTTGTTGGCGTTAACTGTGTTTAATAATGCCTTCTAGACTACATTGTGCTGTCTCTCCAGCAGTATGCTTTGCTTGTATTTGATTTTTGTTTTTTTTTGGCACACTTTCCTTGAACTTTTGGTTAAAGATGATAAATTAGTAGTGAAACTGTATAAATGTAAGTATACTACATTTTGGGGTATGGTAAAAAACAATAAAAGAAAAAAAATAAATGAAAAAAAATGTTACTAAGAAAAATATTTAAGTGGAAAAAATTGATGATAAAGAAAAAGATAGAAAAGTATGGTATAAAAATGTAAAGATAAAACATTACTATGTAAAACTCTGGGAAAATCTAATAGATGAAAGCATTAAGGCTATAAAAATAAGAAGCAAATTGTGTAATCAGAAAGTAGAATGTCAAGATTTTTTGTAGAGTCTAATAAAAGATAAATTGCTAGTAAAAGGAAATATTCCATTAAAATATATGGAACACATGCTTTTCAAATTAAAAGAGTAAAAAGTTATGGGGAAACCTATGTAAAGAAGATTGAAGATTTAAAAATGAAAAAAAAAACATGGATATAAGAACAGAAGTAAAGAATATGTTAAAAGAATATACAAAAAGCTATTTTATGCTATATGGAATTAAAGAGTAAATAAAATTATGTTTAATGGTAGAAGGATTTTAACAATATTAAGATGGTGGTTATAGAAGAAAGAGTGGGTTTCTAATAGGGATGAAAAGTTAGCATGGTTGTAAAGAAAATTATGGCTATGTGTAAATAGATTTGTATATCTATATATTTTTACATTTGTAAATATGCAAATATTTTGAAAATTAGTTCTTTCTGTGCATAAATAAAGGACCCCTACTTTTTCACTAGATGTCATGGGATCTTTTATATCTACCTGAACTACCAGCAATTCAGGCAGATGGGGCCCTTGGTTTAACATCTCATTCAAAGGACAACACACTTAAGACTGTCATCACCCCCTATGCTGCACTGCATTTCCAGCAAGCCATCTACATGATGCAAGAAGAGAACCCACATCCTTCTACATCAAAGGTATGTTTCCTACCTTTTGCTCCACTGATGCTGACAGTTTAACTATTAGACAAATATATTCCAGGATTTTGGGAGGTGCTGGGTTAAATACTTGTTTTTCCATCATGTTTGAGTAATCTGCTACTGAAGTCTCTGTTTATAGTATTTAATGGATGCACTGGACTTGTGAATAAACAATGGGTTCAGAAAAAAAACATGTCTATAATGCTGTGGCAAATGAGAACAAAATCACCTCTTCAAAATTCTGTACGACACTGAATAGAGGGACAGAGTTTTCAGCTTTTCTTGACAGCTCAGCTCTTTTTGCTTAAGAACCTTTGGGGTCTTTCAAATGTTTGATATGTTTGGTGATTTAAATCCGGAACAGCATGTGGTACTCAATAAATAGTCAATGATGACCATACGGGACTGATTACCTCTTTAGATGATTATATTCCTTTGGCAACTAGGTTTTCCTGACAACTGTTAGTACATGATGGTCAAAAGAGAGGGAATTACCAACCCAAGTTCCCAGGTCCCTGACTACATTTTTGTTTTATAATGGTGTGTTGTCTATATAGTATGATGAAAGGAGAGGTGTCTGCCAAGAGGTATGGTACTATACCTTTTAGCATTTAGTTTGAATCCATTTGTAGTACACCATGAGTAAATGAGGGAGATTTCTCGTGCTATCAAATAATGCAATTCGTGACTCCTCCACACACACTGCTATGCAAATGTTACAATACACAGAGCTCTGTTCATCTTTTGTTTTGTGATTTCATACTTGTTTTCTTTTCCTTGAACTAATGTCACATTAAAATATGTTCTCAAGCATCACCTTTTCTCCTTCTTTTTCTATAATATTTGAATGCACACTGGTAACACTTTCTATTTGCACAATTTCATTCTGGATTTCAATCACATTACTTCCACAATAACCTTTGTGTTCATCATTTACTAATCCCCATCATCCCACTTTTGTAAGCTTTTCTTATACTCCTGTGACAGATTCTCAGCAATGCTTCCCTTCTACAGATTGTTCTCTTCCACACTTTAACTAATAACCAATGCACAAATCAAAACCCAAATAAAACAATGAAGAAGAAGCCAGGATCAGAATTCTCCACATTGTTTATTACCACACAAATTTAGTGCTTTTATCTGATTAAAATCAACTTCTTCAGAATAACATTTCAACAGAAATAAATTATTTTATACCTTTAAAACAGCTACATGGTCCTAATAAAAAACAGCATATAACAAACATAAACACATAATACAAATTGAATTCTTTTTAAACTTGATAAAAAATGTTAAAACCAAAGAACCATTTTCTTTTTAATTGGAACTATGATTAATCAAATTATCAAATGGGATAGGCTGCCTTTAATCTAAGCACACTACTAATATAGACTGTTTCATTTAACTGAGGTAACACAGTGACATCACACTTCAACTGAAATTTACATTTTTTTAAATTGCTAAAAGATATCCAACAGCCCTCCCCTTTGACCCAAGTCAACATGATCAATGACAAAAATAGTTCTTCATTTACTTACCCTCATTATCCCACTCTCGTAAACTGTCCTTATAATCCTGTGACTCATTCTCAGCAATACTTCCTGTCTATAGATTGCTCTCTTCCACATATTCTTGGAAGCGCATCCAGAAATGGCAAATACTTTTAGATTTTATACAGTCCACCCTATATTTTTCTATTGTGTCTCCTCTCCCCATGTCTCATACTTTTCTTAGGCATGATCTTTTGTTAAACAATTTTGCTTTCTGCAAAATAATATAATGCCCTTCTGAGTCCTTGTATTATAACATTCAGTAAATTACTTATTACATTATGTTTTACAGTGACTTCACAAAACACAGACTAGCCTCTAATTCAGAAGTCATTTGTCTCTTTTTTCGCACCAAATATACACTGCATTTTGTGGTTCAGTTCTTAATATTTCAATCATGATGGCAGCACACAATTGCATAAAAAACCCTCTGCCTCCTCTTCATATCATAAATTATCAGTTTAAAATTTACCCAAGGACCTTTATCTGCTAACTCCACAGAAGGATAATGCATAATAAACAACACAAACTCTGCCTAAAAATCATTATCCACCTGCATAATTGCCCTTAACTGCACTATGGTATAGTCAGGAATTTCAAATCAGTTATCTGAAATCAGTATCTATTAGGAGGCTGCTAACCTGTGGAAAAAGCATGCAACATGTTCCTTCTATACCCCAGCATCTATTTTTTTTTTATTTACCTTTAACAGTGTCATCATAAAATCCTGTGGTCTGTTCACAGTGACAGCAGCTGCTCTCTCTCTCTCCCTTTCATATTATTTCCTTGCAGCTACTTTTGAATACTCCCTATTTCTTAGGCACAAGTCACTAGGATAATGGCAAGCACCATGGAACATATGTCTCATTGAACTGTGCTTAATGTTATGGCAAAGTCACCTCAAGCAACTCCTCAGACTTCTTCAATTCATTTCCCCTTCTGCCACTTACAAACCCCAGGAAATGTTTGCCTCATCTTAACTGGAATTGCTTTCAACTTTTCATCTAGTGACCCACCATCCTGGATTTTTACAGTGTCATACTCATAGGTTCATAACTTCATACTAGGCTATCTGCCCTAGGGCATTTATAAGCCGAGCCAGAGTGTGTGTGGCTTTCGCACCCCTTGGAATGAGAATACTATGCCCATTTAGGGTTTAGTTTACTGTGCCTCTGTCTAGTAGTGACACAGAGATGACCCCCGGGGTAAACCTACGATCTCCCATTCACTCATCAAGATTTCTCTTGAAGAGAGTCAGTGAGGGGCTCTGCCTAACATGGACTGGGATTCTGTTCCAGAGTGTAGGGAGCCTCTGGGTTATGAATCTGTCCCTCCAGCACATCCTATTTATTTCTGAGTTGAGGTTCAAATCTCTCGCTCTCGTGGCTCTGGTGGATTTGGATTTTCTGAGGTGGAGCATGTCCATTAATTTCGGATTGGACATGGCCTTATACATCAGGCATAGATCGCCTCTGAGTAGGCGTTATGCGACTGAATAGAACTGGAGTTTCTTCAGCCAGGCAGCATATGACATATGTTTGAGACCCTTGATCCTCTTGGTGAGGTACTTTTGAGGTCTTTCTAGTTGCTGCAGGTGTTGGGTAAGGTACATCCCAAATGGGGCACTGTACTCAATTATGGGCCTGATAAGGGAAGAGTATAGGGGCACAATGACCTCTCTTGATCTAGATGTGAATCCTTTCATGATAAGGTGGGTAATATAGAACGTCTCTCCTTTCTGCACCAAATATAACACATTCAGTTTCCCCAGTATTTTCAGCAGATTTTCAACTCTGTTAATGTTATCTGTCTTCATGTTCAAACTCCCTTCCTCTACCATGAGTTCTTTTTTTTCCAGACTAAGGAAACAGGCAAAGGAGGCAATAGTATGGCTATTTCATTAACATTTGCATTCGTTGTATGCTATTTTATATGCATATGTGTGTGTATATATATATATATATATATATATATATATATATATATATATATGTATTCATGGGTTCCATTTATATATATATATATATATATATATATATATATATATATATATATATATATATATACATGGTTTCCATTCACATTGCAGACAGTTCAGAATGCCGACAATCATATGGCCGACACCATATGATCGAAATTCGGAATGCAGACAATGCAGAACCAGCATCTCACTATAATGCGGAATGGAAAGATTTCCATTCCTGCACTGTAGTGCGATCTTGGAGTTGGTATATTAAAGTTACAGGGTTGTGGGGGCAAGCCCCCAACAGGGGGTGCAGGTGGGTGAAGCCCCCCTGCTAGCAGTTTAAAGGAAATTTTATTTTCCTTTGTTATGGTCTACCTTCAATGTCGAGATTTCGAATGTCGTTCATATGGTGTTGGCCATATGGTTGTCGGCATTCTGAAATTTCGGCATAGTGAAGTAGATCCATATACATATACATATACATATATATATATATATAGATATATATATATATATATATATACATACACACACATTTTATATATATATATATATATATATATATATATATATATATATATATATATATATATATATATATATATATATATCTATGGGTCTATGACATTTCGCCGAAAATCCACTTCGCAGAAAATTTCTGACATAGGGTCCAAATTGCCAAAAATCCATTTAGCTGAAAATAGTACTGACAGTGTATCTGCCCTTTTCCCCACTGTAGTGCGATCTTGGAGTGAGAATATTAAAGTGAGGGGGTGTGGGGGGGCATGGCCCCCCACCCAATACAGTTTAATATTGTCTAGTATTGTTATCTATTGAGCAGTCCCTATTAAAAGGGTTAGTAAGTATTTTATAACCTGAGTAGGTAGGGGCTATGCCCCCACACCCCCCCATTTTAGTATTCTCACTCTGAGATCACACTACAGTGGGGGGAAAGTTCAGATACACTCTCAGTACTATTTTCTGGATTTTCGGCAATTTGGACCCTATGTCAGAAATTTTCGGTGAAATGTCATAGACCCATATATATATATATATATATATATATATATATATATATATATATATATATATATATATATATATATATATATACACACATACGCACACACATTTTATATATATATATATATATATATATATATATATATATATATATATATATATATATATATATACATATATAAATTTTAAGTAAATTATTTATGCACTCATATTTTTTCATTCATACTAAAAAATATTTACACACATTATCAACACAAAATAATTCTGTTTTGTCCATACATTTTTCTTATACATTTGTCCTCTATATCCCAGCCCTTTCTTTCACAATCGTCTTGTTTTTTTCAGCTAATACATCATCCTCTTCCAGTTTTTTTGCTATATAACAAAATTCTCACTTCTTTCCACAGCACCGATACTGTCACAAACAGTAATTTATCTCATTTATCAATATCATATTTCTTTACTTTTCCATACTTCCCATACAAAATCAATTTTTGTATTTATACAGTTAATAAAAATAGCTCAATACAAGCTAATTAGGTTGTAGATTATTACAAGCATAGCTAATAACCAGATATCAGAATCAAACTCTGCACTGTGTATCTGTGAGGTGAAGACCTTGGTCATTATGCCAATCCCTCCCATTTAAATCCTTCCTATTAATATTGGGATCCTCGGTCCTCCATTTTAACACCCCTGATCTAATCAAATCCCTTACACTATATTTTTAACTGCAGTCCACCTTTTAGTAGCTTTTCATTTCTTATTACAGCCTCAATTATTCATCCTTTGTCTTTTGTTAATAGAACTAACTTATTTGCATATATCATACATATTGTTAATATAACATTTCTTTCCGTATTACATCTTGTTTCCCTCATTTTATACATACATGCCTCTACTACTGCATTCCTTACTAATACAAATCAGCAATACTCATTGGGCATCCTTGTTTTACACCTCTCTTAATATGCATTTTTCCCATCCATCCATTTATCATAACTTGTACTTATGAATTGTTATAACATTTCTTTATTACATTAGGACTTTTTTCCTGTGTCACATGCCTCTAAAATATGCCACATTGCTTCATGGCTCATGTTATCAAAAGCTTTAGCTATGCGACATGCTATGGGTCTTACTTCTTTATTTTCTTTCAGTATCATCTCTACTACTACTTTCTCTTCTCTTACTTTGTACCATAGCTTGCTTCCTCCTACTACCTCATTCAATAGTTTGTCCATCATTTTTGTAGTATTTTCATAACTATTTTATAGTCAGTATTCACTGGTGTTATAGACCTCTGTTTTTCATATCTTTGCATTCACACTTTTTCCTTATAAAGTTTATCATCCACATCTTTTTCTATTACACCTTTTCTCACCTATTCATTTAATATTTAAAAAATACTCTTTTGTTTTTATTCATTTCCTTATACTACCCATGATTTCCACCATCCAAACCTGGCAATAATTTTGTCTTACCTTCTTTATTCAACTTCTCTGTTTATTCTATAATTTCCTAACAAAACTTTTATTTTTCATATATTTTTTCACTTTATATTATTCTTGCCCATCCTGTCCAGTCACTCTTACTTATATTATTTATTGGCATTTGTTTACCAGGAAAGTCCACTGGGCCAAGAAGAGCCTATTTTTAGTGGAGGCCTGGGGAGAAAAGCTGCACAAATACAATACAGATAAGACTACATAGTATAAGACACTTTGTGACGCATGATGGATTACACAAAAATATGGAAAATGCATTATAACCACAAGTAGTAAAAAAAAACAAAAACAAAATCAAGGAGTATTGTACAAACACTATGAAAGCATCATTGGACAACAGTAAAAAAGAATACAATTTGAGACACAGATATTAGTTAAAACTGTTCAATTACAATTCAAAGCACATGTTAAGAATAAAATAGATAATAGCTTAGGCTGTTCACAAAGAAGAGATGTATGAAGGGAACAGTCAGATTAAAAAGAGAGGTTTATCAAGTTAGGTTATAGCTGTTTGAGGTACAGAAAAGTCACAAATCTTTTTGGAGAGAAGATGTATGTGGAGTATAGTTTTAAAGGTGGCAGAACATTGCAATAATTGAATACATGGGGGGAGGCTGTTCCCTGTTTTTGCGATGATCCAAGAATATAACAGCTTACCTCTGGTAATTTGGGGTTGCAAATTGAAGTAAGTGTTGGTTTTCAGATATTTGGGACTGGTTTGGGTTGTAATGGATGAATAAGGACCTTAGTATAGGGCAATCCTGTGGTTTATTAATTAGTTTATGGGTGGTAGTTATTTGGAGATAGGTTAAGTAGTGGGGGAATTTGAGCCAGCGTAATTTGCTTAGGGCAATGCAGTGGTGGGTAGAATGGTGACTGTTTGTTGTGAATTTAGCAGTCTTGTTGTAGCATGTTTCTAGTTTGGTTTTCAGGGAGGAATGGAGGTTAGTTAGCAGTGGAGCCCTGTAAACTAGAGAAGAAAGTAGGTAGGATGAGGCAAGTACTTGTTTTGTGGGGAGGGATAGTAACATGCTGTGTCTATTGAGTAGTCCAAGTTTTCTATGGGTCTTAGTAATATTGTTATATCCATGAAGATCGAATTTGAGGTTTTCTTCAATTATTACCCCTAACAGTTGTATATGAGTGATTAATTTGACTTTAGTGGAGTTAAGAGAGAATATATTAAAAAGGGATTTGCAAGGTGTGTCTTTTTCTTGGGGTTGAAAATTATGAGTTTGATATTATTGGGATTGAGGGACAGGTGATTATTGTGGAGCCATGTCTCTACAGTGTGGGTGATCTGCTGTATTAGAGTTGGGTTATTAGCATTCAAGACTACAGTTGAGTTGTCTGCATACTGTACTAAGGTCCTTTGTTAGATAGCTTAATGGTGATTATTAAGAAAAATATTAAATAGAAGTGGTCCTAAAATTGAGCCTTGGGGGACACTGGTGGGATTGTGAATATAGGGGTTTATGGAGTTTTGCCATTTGACAGCATGTTCCATGTTGGAAAGGTAGCTTTTAAACCAATAAAGAGAGGAGGTTGAAAGTCCTATTTTTGTGAACTGAAAGAGGAGGGTGGTGTGAGAGATGATATTAAATGATTTAGAAAGGTCCAAGAACAATGATCATACATGATCTCTACAAAGTTTTCATTTACCTCCAAAATACTGTCTCCCTGTATTTTATGTCTCATTTGCATCTAAGACAGCATCCTTCATTCTCTCATTTTTACTTATTTTCCTAAAAAAAAAGGAAACCTATTCTTTTCTTTTGTTTCAGAAAAATAATCTTTGGTAAGTAACATTACTTTTACCTTTTCTCAATTCTTTTCATACATCTGTTTTTCTATTTCTCTTATTTTTGTTACTTCATTGTTCTAACTCTCATAGTTCTGTAAAATTTATTTATATTTTATTTCCCTTCTTTTTTATTCACCTTTCCACTTCTAAATATATATTAAAATTCTGCTTATACAATACCCACAGCTGTGTTCAATTTTTATATGTTCTCATTGTCACATGATCTTTCCATATTTCTCTCTGTTGTTAATCTCTTTATCCCCTTTTCCTCCTCATTACTTTGCTGTCTTCCCCTATTCAGACTTATACTGCTTTATGATCTAAAATTCTGCCATCTGTATTCCTCCTGTTTTCATGTCTTTAAAGTAAACTATATAATCAATTTCAGTCTTAAAATGTCCACTTTTACATGCCCATTCTCTGTTCTTTTCTACTTTCAAATCTCCACCATTTATTTGTTCCTCTAACATCTTAACATACTGTGCTATTTTTCCAAATTATTTCCCCAGATTACAGTTAAACTATCCTACCATTACTATTGACATTTTTACTAATACACTTTTTTAAATTCTTTAAACAGCTGTTTTCTTTCCATAATATTCATCATATTAGTATATGCACAACTCAATATCTTATGCATTTTCATCTCATTCTCATATCACATATCAATACTCTTCTGGATGCTACTATTGTTATATCTAAAACTCTTATTTCTTCATTTTTTATAAGAATTCATATGCCATAACAAGCCTCATTTCCTACTGACCAAACAACTTGCTCCATTTCCCATACTGCCTGTATTCTTTTCCTTGTTTATTCTTTGTTTGCAAAAAAAATAAATAAATAAAAAATCCAATTCTATTTTTTACACTATTCCACCACCACCAAACCTCTATATCATTTTAATGCTATTCACATTTAATTCTAACATACTTATCTCATACTTTTCCTTTTTAAGGCTTTTACTTCTAGATCTTACTTTCTTTTCCTTCTCCAAAGTATTCTACTAGTTGACTTTTTTGTATTGACTTGTACTTCTCCTGTCTCCATTTCTCTTGTACTCCTCTTCACTGTCTAAAGCTCTATTCCTGTATATTAATAACTGTATTTTGAACTATTACTTCTTCTTTATCTCTTCATTGTTTGACCTTTCTTCAGTATTCCTTTCCACATACCACCTTCTCTTTCAACATCTTCTGTAGTAATATTTTTTTACTCTTTGGTCTTTCCTCTAAGCATTCCTCTTAATATAGTCTTTCCTTTTTAATATGGGAAAGTCAAAATACAAGTATCCAAATTCTTTGCATTTTCTGCAAAAAGCCTTACAATTTGTATGCCCACTCTCCCCACATTGACCACACCTTCATTTGTTATAGTCTTGTACTACATGATTTTCATCCCCATAGAAATAATATGCTTTGTGTTGGCTCCAGTACCTAACAAATCCTCTCTTATTATTCAAAATCACTGTATTTGAAATATGTTGATTTTTTCCCATTCTTAGCATCCACTGCTACCCACATGTACCAACCATCAGTCCACACATTTTGTTTCATCACATTTTTTTTAACTTCATGTACTTTGCTGCATAGTGAAAGAAAAGAAAAAAAATAAATAACTTATGCTCATTCGTATCTTAAGTTCTAAATCGCACATTTATTTTCTTTTTAGTTGTAGTCCCACATGTGAAATAAAAAATCCTTCCACTATTCTTCAGACTCTGTTACAAATTTTTCTCATAAACATTTTCAACTCCTAAATGACTGAGTGTTATGTCTTTAATGTTAAACTCTGTTGGCAAAATAATACTATTCGTAATGACATAACTACTTATACTTCTAATGTTTTGGCCTTTTTATTCTTACCACTGTTCATCTTCTCAGTGGTTATTCAGAAACTGCAAATGGTTGTCTCATCTGAGTTCCTTCATCCATCTTTCTCTGCCTTGCTGAATTTGCATAACTTCTTATTTCTTGCAGCAAATCCCTGTTGCAAAGTTATAACATTTAAACTGGCTACTCCACCAGGTGAGAATATCTCCAATGTCTCCATTTATGAGCTGTTACTTATGTTTCCAACCTCTCATTTCCTTCCTCCTGGAATACACTCTTCACCATGTCACTGCATCTTGTTTCCTCTTCTTTGTTTGGTTCTGCCTAGTTTATCAAATCTACTAGAACTTTTATCTTCAGTACTCCAGTTTCCACCTTTGTAACAGTAATTTCATATCCATCTCCTACCTTCAGTAAGTTTTCTCCTGCTTCTCACTCCATGTCTTCTCCACCTTCCTCTATCTTGGAATTCCTGAAACTGCAGGAGCAGCCTGTGAAGACAGGTGAAGGCTGCCAGCCTAGCCAGATAGAATTTTGTAGATAATTCTGTCATTTGTAAATATTAATGTAAGCCACAGGTTTGTTCTCTTAAATGTGAAAAAAGTATATTGGATGTTGAACTGAAAATAATTTAACAACAGTCCACTCTGCTGTAAGAAAGCTGAGAAGTCAACCATTGTGAAATTCCTTGATCTAAAACTCAGAGCCAAAATGTCAAGAGGGAGGCATTCTGCCTATTGTTTTGAGGCCAGAGTTAATGGCTAGAATTTACATGTATAATTTCTTTTATTATTCTGGCTTCCTGATCAACTGCAAGAGCAAAAGGGCTATTAACCTCTGAGTTTCTGTTAGCTTGGGAACCAGAAATAAATGATGTAATTGGAAATGAATTATTAGTACTGTGTTATCAATTTAAGGAGAGAAAGAATGAGAGCATTTTAGCATTTGTCTTCAGAACATCCAGTGTCACCAGCACTGTCTTGCTCTATATGTAAATTTATTTTAGAACTGTGTTTTCTCTTAGATATAGCTAGGAAATAGGAAGAGTAGACTAATTGTTTTTCTGTATTGAAGTCAGAACTTTTCCACTGTATTATTTTAAGTACTTCTCTGTGATCTCTGAACTCTTGACTACCACTGTGTAGTAAGAAGTATTGTCTTGTGTTTTTATTATTTACTATTAAATACTTTAAAACCTTTCAACTGTGGCTGTTTTATATAGAGTGAATTTAAGCTCTAGAATACATTGCATGTATACAGTGATACTGCCCATGACACTCCAATAAGCCTTGACTGTTCAGTTGCACTTTCCATTTGGATAATAATATTGCACAGTATTATTGGACACACTTTCATAAGGGCCTTTTAGTAGCTGATAAATATTAGTGGGTGGTGGCAAGTGGTACTACCATATAGTCTGGGTAAAAGGGGCACAGCTGGAGAACCTGTGCCAGCCTTCCCCAAGAGTGGCTGTGTGGTTGTATATGACTCTTATCTCAAAGTGTGTGTGTCAGCTACTTGGGCAGGGACACAAAGCACCGGTTGGACAGAGAGGATGCTGGAGGTTTTAGCTTGCCCACTAGGCTGAGATCTGGACCCTACAGCTGTGCAAGTGGGGAATCTTATTTGGGACCTGAAGAGAAAGGGAAAAACCAGCACCAGACTGACTGTGATGTCTGTGTGCTCTTAAGGGAAATTGTACTTTACTGTGTGCGTATTTATTATCCTTTCCCTATATGGATGCCCCTCACTGATGTTAGTGTTGAGGATTGAGGCTCCTTGATTGATGGTCCAGTGCATGGGCGTCACATATTAATTGTTTGTCAGTGGTGGGATATTCATCCCACATAATAATTGGCTGGCAAATACTAATTGACTTGTAGTGGTGTGGGTAGTATGAATTCCTGTATCTTGTGTACAGTGATTATTAAAGGTGTTTTTGTACTCTAAATCAGCCACACAGTGAATAAGTTCAAATCACAATTGTTTTATTTCTTTTGTTAGCTTAGTCAGGTAGAGCAGGCAGCATGTCAGCAGAGGAGTGCGGAAAGCTGACAAGGAGCCAGCTGGCTGAGATGTGCCAGGTTAGGGGACTGGTGCATGGAAAACTGACTACGGCAGACATGGTTGCAGTTTTTTTTACAGCTACATCAGAAAACAGCAACCAGGAGGATGATCAGACTAGCAGTAGAGATGTACCACACTCAGAGAATGGACAGCTCAACCTTTCTACAGAGGACTTAAAAATCTGACTGGAGCTAAAGAGACTTGAGTTGAAGGCCAGGTGTTTGGAAATAAAAGCAGCTGAGAGACTGAAGCATCTAAAAAGTGAGGACAATGAAAAACTGTGATGTTTTCAGGCTGAGGAGAATGAGAAACTGCTATGCCTGGAAGCTGAGGAAAAGGAAAGGCAGAGGCAGCATGAAAAGGAGATGCTGACTATTCACCAGAGTCATGGAAGTAATGGGGAAGGGAGTAACCAGACCCCATAAGCACAAAAGGTCAGTAAATTTCTTCTGCAGTTTAAAGAGGGGGATCATTTTGATAGTTTTATTCATATGTTTGAGAGGGTATGTAAACAGTATGATCTTGACCAAAGGCTCTGGGTATGGTTCCTGACTCCCATACTCTATGGTAAAGCTGTAACTGTGTTGTCTAAAATTAATGCTCAGAAATTATTTGATTATACTACTGTTAAAAACTGCTAGTTAGAATTTTTTAAGCTAGCACCTGAAATGTATAGGAAAAAGTTACATGAGCATAGATGAAAGAGTGTGTGAATATGTTGCTGAACTGAGCACTTATTTTCTTAGGTGGGTGAGTGGATGTCAGGTCACCACCTTTGAAGGACTGCCAGACATTTTGGTAAAGGAACAAGCCCTTAGCACTTTGCCTGAGGACACGAGGATCTGGTTAGCTGATAGACAGTGTGCTATTCAGAGGAGTTGGGGAAGAAAGGAGAACTATACCTAGCAAGCAGGGCATCCCTGCACAGGAAAGGGACCCACAGTACTGGTCATGGGTCTAAAGGAACCCATGGTGGGCAGCACAGGCTACCCCAACAAAATCTGCCAGTAGCAGGGGAAGCCACTAGTCTAGGTACACATCCAGGACCTACGGTTAAATGTTTTGAAATGCAACCAGTGGGGCCAAGTGGCATATAGATGTCCACGGAGGCAAGGTGGGGAAGAAAAGGTGAGAGACCCAGTAAGTGGGAAAGACAAAATGGCAATAGTAGGTTGTCTTGAGACAACAAGGGTACCAAACTGCCATCCTGCAGATGTCTTGATAGAGAAGGATTTGGATGAGGCAGTACCATATGCTTATGCAGTTACACATAGTCAGGCTAGAAGACAAGCATGTGAGTTTGGTAGCCTGGGGGACACCCAGACAGACTGCATACTTGCAGCCAGGCTGGTGAGTTGGTTACTTCAGGGAGGGAGCTACTCTGTAGCAGTGAGACTGAATGGGAGCCACAGCTGCTTGTGGGTACTGATGTTCCCTTGGACAGAGTGACTGCAAAGGTAGAGGTGAGTAGTAGTACCCAGGCTCTCAGTGAGGCACCACTGTCAGAGGATGCCAGACTTCCTGTGGAAGGGGAGCTGGGAAGGGTTACAAAGAGAGAGTTGAGACAGGCTCAGCTCTCAGACCCTATATTGCAAGGCCTGAGGCAGGTAGCTAGTGAGGCACCTGATTCTCAAGAGAAGGGGGATTCTGTATACTGGGACAAAGGGTTACTGTATAGACAGAGTAGACCCCTGAGGGAGGGCTAGGAGGTGAGAGGATACAGCAGTTTTTAGTGCCTAGAGCCTACTGTCTGGCACTTCTAGCTATAGCCCAATATTCCCTTTGCAGGACATATGGGCATAAAACATAAAAAGAGATGTATTATGCAGCGCTTCTTTTGGCCTGGAATTTCCAGAGATGTGACAGGGTACTATAGGACCAGTGAGCAGTGCCAAAAGGTAGGCAAGGCAGGAAACAAGGTGAGAGCTACTTTGATGCCTTTCCCTGTGATGGAGGAGCCATTTCAGAGGGTATCTATGGATATTGTGGGGCCTCTGAGTACCCCACATTCCACAGGGAAAAAGTATATCCTAGTGGTAGTGGATTATGCTACACGATACCCTAAGGCAGCGGCTCTGTCCACCATTGAGGCAGAAAAGGTGGCAAATGCTTTGTGAGATTTTTGGCGACATAGGTTTCCTAAACTAAAAATTGACTGACAGAGGTACCAGTTTCATGTCAGACCTGCTGGCTTGTCTGTTGAAGTACTGTGTGGTGAAGTAACTGAAGACCACCCCCTACATCCCCAGAATAATGGTCTTGTTGAGAGGTTAAACTCTACACTCAAGTCCATGCTACAGGCATTTGCAGACCTGTTTAAGAGGGAATGGGACAAATGTTTGCCCCATCAGTTGTTTGCTTACATAGAGGTACCCCAGGAATCCACAGGCTTTTCACCCTTTGAGTTGCTGTATGGGCATAGGGTGAGGGGACCTCTAGATTTAATTTGAGATGAGTGGGAAGGTGAGTGTGCATCTCACAAGGAGTCTGATGTGGCATATGTCCTAAACATCAGGACAAAGCTCAAGAAACTCATGGGCTTGGCCCAGGAAAACCTGGCAGAAGCCTAGAAGCAGAGAAAGTCTGGTATGGCAAGAATGATTGAGCTAAAGGGTATGTTGTAGGGCAGCAGGTAATGGTTCTCATTCCTGTCAGACACAAGCTGCAAGCAGCTTGGGAGGGACCCTACAACGTGGTAAGAAAGATAAGTGATGCTAACTACATGGTGGAACTGCTAGCAGGAGGCAGGAGCACAGATTGTACCATGTTAACATGATTAAACCTTACCATGATAGGGAAGCCCTTGTGCTAAGTATTTGCAGTGGGTTGCAGGAGGAGTCTGAGGGAGATCTTGTGACTGATCTCCTCAGTGAATCTCGGACTGACACCTCAGTGGAAGGGGTAGCAATGTCCCAGCAGCTATCTCCTACCCAGGTTCAAGAAATCCAAGCAGTGTTACTGGAGTTTGGGGACACTTTCACCAGGAAACCAGGGTGCACCCACCTGGTGCAGCACCAGGTGGATACAGGACCCCAAAGGCCTATTAGGTAGGCCCTTTATAGGGTGCTTGAGAGTC
The DNA here is from genome assembly GCF_019279795.1 of Protopterus annectens. Lineage (NCBI taxonomy): Eukaryota > Metazoa > Chordata > Ceratodontiformes > Protopteridae > Protopterus > Protopterus annectens. Next base: position 671,951,420 of record NC_056744.1, read on the forward strand.
AAACAGACTGAGGGAGGATATACAGGAACTGTTGGAACTAGGCATAATTCAAGAGTCAAACAGTCCCTGGGCCTCCCCAGTGGTGCTGGTGCCAAAGAAGGATGGCAGCACCAGGTTCTGTGTGGACTACAGGAAATTAAATAGTCACACAGAGTCGGATGCTTACCCCATGCCTAGGACAGATGAGGCCCTGAGCAGCTGGGTGAGGCTAAGTACATTAAAACCACAGATCTTACCAAGGATTATTAGCAGGTGCCCTTGACTCACAGTGCTAAAGAGAAATCAGCCTTTGTGACACCTTTTGGCTTGTATGAGTTCACAAAGATGCCCTTTGGGATGAAAAATGCCCCAGTGACTTTCCAGAGGCTGGTAGATCATATTCTATCAGGAGGGTTTGCCCTTGCTTATCTAGATGATATTGCAGCTATAGCCATTCCTGGCAAGAGAACCATCAAGATGTCAGGGAGGTGCTGGGCAGACTACAGAGGGCAGGGTTGACCATTAAGCCCAGCAAATGTCAGGTGGTTATGGCACAGGTCTCCTACCTAGGCCATAGAGAGAGGAGTGGTAAAATCAGGCTAGAACCTGCCAAAGTAGAAGCCATTCAGGCATGGCCTGCAACTGTTACCACAAAGCAGGTGAGGGTATTGTTAGAGACAGCAGAGTACTACAGAAAGTTCATCCCCAGTTATAATACAACAGCTGCTCTCCTCACAGACCTGACAAGGAAGAACAGGCCAGATAAGGTAGTGTGGACCCCAGCATGTCAGCATGCATTCCAGAAGCTTAAAGAAGCTTTGAGAGGACCCCCTGTGTTAGCCAGTCCAGATTACAGAAAATAATTTGTTGTGCAGGTGGATGCTTCGAACCATGGGGTGGGGGTTGTACTTACCCAGATTTCTTCAGAGGGAGAACAGCACCCACTGGATTATCTCAGTCACAGGCTCCAACCCAGGGAGAAATGTTATGCAGCTGTAGAAAAGGAATGTCTAGCCATAGTATGGGCACAGCAGAAACATCCTTATCTGTATGGAAGAAAATTCACTGTAGTGAAAGATCACAATCCCTTAACATGGCTAAACAGAGCCAGCCAGCAAAATGCCAAGTTGCTAAGATGGAGCCTAGGGTTGCAAGCATACATGTCAGTGCAGAACCACAGTGGGATGAGCAATGCCACTGCAGTTGAGCTCTCAAGACAAGGAATGGGGTAAGGTATACTCAGACCTAACTCTCTCAAGCAACATTTCTCAACGGTCACTTGAAAAACTAGCTTGAGTTCTCGGGGAGGGGGATGCATGAAGACAGGTGAAGGCTGCCAGCCTAGCCAGATAGAATTTTGTAGATAATTTTGTCATTTGTAAAAATTAATGTAAGCCACAGGTTTGTTCTCTTAAATATGAAAAGACTATATTGGATGTTGGACTGAAAAAAATTTAATAACAGTGCACTGTGCTGTAAGAAAGCCGATAAGTCAAGCATTGTGAAATTATTTGATCTAAAACTCGGAGCCGAGATGTCTAGAGGGGGCATTCTGCCTACTGTTTTGAGGCCAGAGTTAATGGCTAGAATTTACATGTATAATTTCTTTTCTTGTTCTGGCTTCCTGGCCAGCTGCAAGATCAAAAGAGCTATTAACCTCTGAGTTTCTGTTAGCCTGGGAACCCGAAAGAAATGATGTAATCTGAAATGAATCAGTGGTACTGTGTTATCAATTTAAGGAGAGAAAGAATGGGAGCATTTTAGCATTTGTCTTCAGAACATCCAACATCACCAGCACTGTCTTGCTCTATATGTACATTTACTTTAGAACTGTGCTTTCTCTTAGATATAGCTATGAAATAGGAAGATTAGACTAATTGTTTTCTGTACTGATGTAACAACTTTTCTACTGTATTAGTTTAAGTATTTCTCTGTGATCACTGAACTCTTGACTAGCATTGTGTAGTAAGAAATATTGTCTTGTGTTTTTATTATTAAATATTTTTTTAAACTTTTCAACTGTGTCTGTTTTATGTAGAGTTAATTTAACTCTAGAGTAAATTGCATGTATAGAGTGATACTGCCCAAGCCACTCCAATAAGCCTTGACTACTCAGTCGCACTTTCCATTTGGATAATAATATTCCACAGTATAATTGGATACCCTTTCATAAGGGCCTTTTAGCAGCTGATAAATATTAGTGGGTGGTGGCAGGTGGTACTACCGTATAGTCTGAGTAAAAGGGGCACAGCTGGAGTACCTGTACCAGCCTTCCCCAAGAGTGTCTGTGTGGTTGTATATAACTCATTTCAAAGTGAGTGACTATGTCAGCTACTTGGGCAGGGACACTAAGAACTGGTTGGACAGAGAATGTGCTGGAGGTTTTAGCTTGTCCACTAGGGTGAGATCTGGACCATATAGCTGTGCCAGTGGGGAGTATTATTGGGGACTTGGAAAGAAAAGGTGAAACCAGTCCCAGACTGACTGGGATCTCTGTATGCTCCTTGATTGCTGGGCCAGTGCACGGGCATCACACAGCCCTCTAAAACCACCTAGCAACAGAAGAAAGTGCTTAACTTCCTCTCTTCTAAAGAGTAAGAGTGTTTTATTGATTAAAAAACAAATAAATTAGTGGTCTTAAAAATTCATTGATGAGCACAGTCACAATAATTTCCAAAAATCATGAAACCCAGGTAGTGTTCCAAAGCAACAAGTCTTTACTCATTACAAACAAGTGATCCTCAGTAACAAAAAAATCTGAAATATTTTAACAATATTAAATATATCATCTTTTATATACTTAAAAGTAAATGTGGAAAATGTACTTCTTGTTTCATTTTAAACCAGCCTATTCAAGGCAAACATTTAAAACAGGACCATAAAAGTGCATTTAAGAACAAGTACCCACCCCCACACACTACTAATGATTAGATCAAACATCTTTCAGCATACAGAAACTATATTTGTTGAAGCTAGGGACAGATATATTTTAAGTAGAATGTATAGTACATATGACTCCAGTTGGGTTATATATATTGCTGTGTATTTTAAATGTAATGCATTCTATGTTGGAAAGATGGAAAGAAAGCTTAGAAGAAGAATATATGAATATATTTATGATATACAGAATAAGAATCAGAAAATTACTTTATTTAAGCATACCCTTATTTATCCATCAACTAAATTCCTATTTTTCATCTTGGAGGATATACCAATTGATGTTAGGGGGACTTGTGGGTGACCAAAATTAATTACAGAAAAGTATATTGGCAAACTGTTTTAGAAAGCAATACACCACCTGGCCTGAATTATACTGTCTCCCTCACCCCAGTTTTAAAATTAAGAGCAGCTAGGCAATAATTTTTTGGTAAATTTGGTTTTAGTAGCTTTATGACTTTGTATATATTTAAAGGATATACACGTTTTATATTTCATTAAGCATTTTGTAAAGCATTTCATTTTACTTGAAAGTTCAACACCTTCCTAAGTACAATAACCAATTTTGATAGAGATTTAGGAATTTAACGTGTGTCTTTATGTTAGGTTTTATTGTAATTTACCTATACAAAAATTTTAATAAGCAAATTTTAATATGCATACTTTATGTATATTATATATTTTAGACATATTTTTTATATAATGTATATCTTATCATTTTTGCATTTTGCACTAATAGATTTGTTCTTATGTTTCTAAGAGCTTGAAAGGTTTATTTTGGGTATATTGCTTAATTAACACATGATTTTTATTGGTGGTTCATGTTAATTGGGTGGATATAAGAAAGGTGCTGTTGTCCAATTTAATTTACATCTGAAGAAGTCTCCTATATGGATGAAAACGCAGTGACTCATTAAGGCATTTATGTGTATATGGACTTGCATACATTCTTTATGTGATTATTGCTTCGCTCTGGAACATTAAAATAATTTTATCCTTCGTGTGCTGGGGGTCCTTCCTAAGTGCCTACTTTTTGGATTAATGCGCATACACCAAGCATACACCAAGTAAACATGCCCCCAGATTCCTGTAGAACTATCAGGATATGTTGAATCTGGATAGGAAATAGCTGCTGTTAAACAGCCCTCTTCTTGTGGGGTCTTTTGTGAATAAAGATACAAAGACATGTGGTGTGTATATGTTTGACAGCAACTAAGTACTTGCTCCCTCAGTGCTGTGTCACCACAAACAAAACTTGTGATTTTATTTTCCCTTTGTTTTCACACACACAGCCACACATGCTCACTGTATGCTTGTATACATGCAAGTTGGAAAACTACCAGTTCAGCTAAGGTATGTGTTTGTGTTACACAGGAAATCAGGGCATCTGGATAAAATTCAAATAGAGACAATGAAGGCATGCAGACTCTACTCAACAGGAACTACAGCAAAAATGTTAAGCAGAGAAGCAAGTACTGTGAGATGACAATGTTACTCCCTGCAGCACTGTGGCAATTATCAGTTACTGACACCCACAACCTTCGCAGACCATCACAAGCAGGCACTTACTGTGTGTAGCACTAGTGGTTGACTAGGGTGGAAAATTAAAAATTATGGCAAACTAGCTACCCATAGCTATACAGTCACCTCAGCATATGCATGTATAAGCTAGAGCAACAATTAATTTACACTGATTTTATCAAATAAAATACATTGTCTGGTACTGCACCTGCAAAGTCATTTACGTGGCTATACAAGTATTACAAAACAAGTGGATTAAGTCACTTTTATGCACAGATGTCTTTGTACCCACGTTATGGACTCTGCATGTACCTCAACTTTGTGGTTGTGATTTAAAAAAAAACACAGAAAAAGCACTGAACTTTTTTCTCACAAACACAAACCAGTCGTCAGAAGAGAGATTAAGGTTCATTTAACTTATTCGGACAACAGCAGAACCATTCATTTTCATCTACAGAGAGCCCCCATACCCAGCAGTTATAGCCACTTTGCTGACTGAGTACACCTCAGGCATATGACTGTAATAAAAATAATAATAATTACTATAGTAATTTATTCCATCTCTCTTTCAAAGGAAATGCACTGTAGCCAACCACAGTAAAGAACTCCATCTTGCTTAACACAAATACACATTAGTACTATAAAGCCAGAATAATGACTGCTTAACACTGACAAACAGCAGCAGGCAAGGATCACTCATTCTTAACTCTAGACAGCCCCATACATAGCAACTGGAGGGACTTAGTCAACAACTTTGATGTATCATTGCAATAAAATAGATTAAAAAAATGGTCACAGTAATTTATTTGGGCTGCTTTAAAAATAGCACAAAAATTAGACTGATAGTGATAAACCTGACATAAATTATGTCAGTACAACTAAAACAAAATGAACTCATGTCAACAGCGTAAAAAGAAATCTTTAATTCAAGACAACAAAGCTCTTGGGTATGACCCTTCTTCAGTGTAACTCAACAGTGAATCAAATCTGACATAGAAATAACAGAATATGACACAACCCTACCAACAGCATACAACAAACAATTAAGTAATTAACTTAAAAAACTTCTTTAAAATTGCAGTTAACATTTTAACATAAAATGAGCTAATACATTTTCACCTAAATTGCATTTGTTTTTTCAATAGAACAGGTTTTACACTAACCTTATCATAAACTCCTGGGTGGCTATCTGCATCTAACCTTATTATCCACTCATATTCTTTCACATCAAGTATATTGATCAGATTTACCCCCCTTTATAACTTTTATTTACTATATCAATAACCCTAAATTTGGACTCAGGAGTCATATCATACTCAGATATATGCCTAACCAATGCATTTGTAGGAATACTTCTATGAATTTCAGATCGATATTCTATCACCCGGTCTTTTAGTTTCCGACTGAATTTCCCAACATAAATGCAGTGCATTTTACACAAGTTGCTAAATATATTACATTAGTAGTAGTACAGGTAACAAAACAAAGAACATTTTAGATGTTGGTGGGAGTACATATCTGTATCTATCTATCTATCTATATACACACACAGTGGTTATAAAAAGTGTAAAAGTGTACACACAACTGTTAAAATGCCAGTTTCTGATAGAAAAAAAGAGACCACAATAAATCATTTCAAAACTTTTCCCACCTTTAATGTGACCTATAACCTGTACAACTGAAAAACAAACAAATCCGTTAGGGGAAAAAATATAAAAAATAAAAAATGTACAATAAGCTGGTTGCATAACTGTGCATACCCTTAAACTAATACTTTGTTGAAGCACCTTCTGATTTAATTACAACATCAATCTTCTTGGGTAGGAGTTTATCAGCATGGAACATCTTGACTTGGCAATATTTGCCTACTCTTCCTTGCAAAAAACACTCCAAATCTGTCAGATTGAGAGAGCATCTCTTGTGCACAGCCCTCTTCAGGTCACCCCACAGATGTTCTATTGGATTTAGGTTTGGGCTCTGGCTGGGCCATTCCAAAACTTTAATTTTCTTCTGGTGAAGCCATTCTTTTGTTGATTTGGATGCATGCTTGGGGTCATTGTCATGTTGGAAGGTGAAACTCCTCTTAATCTTTCTAGCATACTCCTGAAGGTTTTGGGTCAAAAGTGACTGGTATTTAGAACTGTTCATAATTCCCTCCACCTTGACTAAAGCTCCAGCTGAAGAAAAGCTACCCCAAAGCATGACACTGCCACCACCATGCTTCATAGTGGGGTGGTGTTCTTTTGGTGATGTGAAGTGCTGTTTTTGTGCCAAACGTACCTTTTGGAATTGTGGCAAAAAAGTTCAACCTTGGTCTCATCAGACCATAACATATTTTTCCCACATGCTTTTGGGAGACTTGACATATTGTTTTGCAAATTTTAGCCGGGCCTGGATATTTTTCTGTGTAAGAAAAGGCTTCCATCTTGCAACCCCACCCCATAGTTTTGAAATGATTTATTGTGGTCTAATTTTTTTATATCACAAAAACCTGGCATTTTAACAGGGACGTGTACACTTTTTATATCCACTAGATTTTTTTATCAGCCCTTCCCACTGCATTTTAACTACAAGATTTTTCTCAAATTTTATTCCTAGCAAATACATTTAAATGAGACTACAATAAATCATTTCAAAACTATGGGATAGGGTTGCAAGACAGAAGCCTTTTCTTACACAGAAAAAAACAACATAGCTCTAATTTTGTTCTTAGCAACTACAACTATATCATCCATGTTTGTCAAAACAATTTTCATCACCATATCCTTTTGTATCATAAATCTAGCATCTTCCATCTTACATTTAACTTTACTCACTATTGCATTTATCACCAATGCAAATAATATTCCACTCATGAGATAGGCTTGGGTTATACCACACTTCAAGCATATTTCTTTACACAGCCCACCATTCACTAACCCCACCATTATTCTGATATGCTGACATGTACACACTCTTAATTCATTACCTATTCCATGCTGGTCCATGACATTCCACAAAGCATCATGTCCCATGCTATCAAATACCTCGCTAATATCAGCTGCCAAAAATTTCACATCCTCCCTTTTACTTATATTATCCATAATTTCTCTCACAACCAATAACAATTCTTTGACATCCCTTCCTTTTATACCACACACACACACACACACATATATATATATATATATATATATATATATATATATATATATATATATATACCATCTTTCATAACATCCCTCATCTTCCCTTCCAGTCTCCTCTAATTCCCATAAAAAAAAAATATAATCCATGTTATTTAAATGAGATAGATCTCCAGTTTTGTATTTCATTCTTCTCATCTTTCTGCTATAAAAATAATACCCCACTACATAACTGCTCATAAACAAAATCTTTGTTCAACCATTCATTCAGTACATTTTCAAAATACCTTCTTTGCCAGTCCATTAACGTCTTATACATTCCTAATTCTATTCCATCTTGGCCTGATACTAAATCAACAGTTAGTCACTTAAGTAGATCATCAAATTCACTAATACCAATTTATTTTTCAAATTCTTCCTAAACTTGTTTTGGAAATTTCTTTACTTTCTATTCTCTCTCTTATTTTTCATGCTTATGCGCTTATACATATTTTCCACATGATGTACTACAATACTCAATTTGCTTGTGTTCTTTTTACCTCTCCTTTAACAGTTTTCATTTATCTCATTATACTAATAACCTCCTTACACTATTACCCAAATATTCAGATACCTCCTACATTCTCTTTTGTAAATAATATCTCTGCCTAAACATTAATGCCTTATTTTTCACAACTTCTTTTATATAGTTCTTTTGCTATATCATAATAGCCTCTTGTTTTATTCTCTAAATTCTCTAATACATTTCTACAAAATTTCTAGTAATTCACTTTTCCTTCCTTTTTTTCTTACATCATCCTGCCACTGGAGGAGAAAAAACTTTTTTATATTTCTTTTTAAAATGAATCCACCACTCAGAGCAGTTTTAATAGAAGGTCTTCATGGTTATATGATCCTTCCATAAATGAACCCAATATTACCCCATTTCATTTATTCTTTTTATTTCCTATCCTGTTTTAATATACTTTTTTTGTTCTATCACGTCTCTTAACATTGCTAAAAGGTCTGACTGAAAAAGCTGTCACAATGGTATCATCAGCTGCTACCTCAAAGCCTTTTGACATTGCAAAATAATCCCTTTCAAATACAGGTGTCACCCTTCAATAAGTCTATTGACTGTTATTCCACACAGCTAACTTAACATATTTTTATCACTTCCTCGACTTTTTTAAGCCTTTCTCTTAAATCACAAAGTCCCCTATATTTATATTTTTCGTGTTAACCACCACATAGTCTAATATTTGATGAAAAAGATTATTTATTTCCTTGTTAGTTGTATAAACATATAATGTTATGATTCCATAAACATGTTCTCTGAAGCTCATATCCACTACAGTTAACCTTCCTACCTTTAAAATTACATCTAGTATTTCCACTATTTTTTACCCAACACAACCACTCCAGTGCAACTTCTACTTTCTTTTCATATTATATTTCCACCCGACATTTTTCTTTTTTTCTTGCATCTTGTAACATAATAAAATCCACATCACACTACCAAATTATTAGAGGATTCCTATCCTTCTTACACTGTTAATAATACTGTTCCCATTTACTGAAAGTACTCTAAAATTATTGCTTTTCCTTCTTTTTAAGTTTAGAGGGAAATATTTTAAAATGCTTGTTTTTCTTAATTTTATTTTTTTCTCTACTGAATATTTTTCCTGGGTTTATGTACAAATAATTCTTGATACTCAGAATCATATTTTACACTGACCAAAACTTGAAAAAATTGGTATCAATCCCTTCCCCTACCTTCTCTTCTTGCATGCACTCTCTCCTTCTATTCCCCCTTCCATATTTTTCTTACTCACCCAGTTCACCTTCTTTTTCTGTCTCTTATCCTTCCACTTGTATGTGTTCATTCCTTCTCCTTCACTTTAATTTTTGATTTTTGTTCTTGACAGTCCATCCAAAAAAGTCCCTTTTTACACAGCCTGCATTCAGACATACACCTTCTACCTGCATGTCCTTTTCCCCCCACACTGGTTACATTGTATCTTGCCACAATCATTAATTAAATTAGATTACATGAGAAAATCCCACATAAAAGAAACATAAATGAAGCATGGTTTAGACTGACCACCATATATTAATGTCCTTCTGTTACCAGCCATGAAATAACAATTGGCAAGGGTTTCACCATAATTTTCACGTCAAAACAGCTTCCAAACTCCACTCTCTATTCCATAAGCTTCTCTCATCTCTAGCTTTCACTATGTTATCAACAGTTTCACACAAACCATGCCTGCATTTTTTATCATCATCTTCTTGCACTGCAAAGTGATTTTTTACCATTTAAATTACTACCAGAAAAATAAATAATTGTTCCACAGATACATGCCCTTCTTTTTGTCACACAGTTGCAGAAATTTCATCATAAGTGACTCAGATTCAAATGTTAATCACAAAAAGTCTACATCCCTATAAATATAAAATACCAGATTTCCTGAGCTTAAATTCTCAGAACAGTTACCAAATTGTTCCATACATAATATCTCTTACAGTCTCATTTTTTTGTTCTGATTCTCAAGTTGGGCTTCTCCTCTTTTTAAAAACAGTTTTACTTAAAGCTTGTTACTCTCCTGTTTTATCTGCTTTCACTACTGCACAACTTTTAATAGCTACATTCTCTGCTGGCATAAACCTGAAATCCTCCTTAGTTCCAGGAGTCACAAATCTTTTGTGAGATGATCCTCTCACTTGAGGACTTATAGCTTCCTGATTTCCTCCTTTTATAGGTTCATAGGTTAGTACTAAGCTAACTGCCCTTGTGAGACATTTTAAGCTTAGCCAATTATCCCGTGTGAGACTCAAACCCTGCACCTTGTGTTTATAAGGCAAACACCTTAACCATTAGGCCACCCTCCCACCCATATGTTACAGCCTTTTATACAACACTAATAAGCAATTAGTTTTCCATGATTCTATCCAGTACAATTACTTCACTAATTGCTGTGAGAATTTTAAAAACACAAGGTACAGAGTGCACACATTTAAAGACACATTCCATACTTAACAAAAGGCAAGATGTCGCTGCATGTTGTCGCCCACCTGTGTCACCTTAGTAATGCATGCTATCCCTAACCCATCCCTGCCAGTAACCCTAATCCTATATATTACCTTAGAATACCTGTTTTCATAATACTACCAGTACACAGGAGACCCAGACACACAACAAACACATCTACACACTTGCACGCACGTGTGCACACACAGAAACACACACACACACACACAAACACACAAATTATCCCATTACCTAGCCTCTACTGTAACTCAACTCACAAACACTCACACAGCATTAAATATGCCAAACCCTACCTAGTCCTTGCTCTAACGAAAACTCACAAAGGCCCGTGCACGCAATTTTTAGCATTAGCAACAGAAACCCAAACTTATCTCCCATCATTCAACAGCATCATTCAAATAACAGTGCACTCAACCACTTTTTCATACACGCATTCACATTAAAAAAGACATTCAATAACCTATTTTTGAACCTGTGTATATATACCTATATGGATTATTGAAGTTAATCTAAATGTCAGTAGACTGACACTAAAACACTGACTGCAAAAGGTCAAAAAAGATCAACACCCTAACATGCACAATCTAAGGCAAAACCTTGTATCATACAAAAAAAAAAAAAAAAAAAAAAAAACCTAAATCTGAGGCTGCAAAATCACCAGGGAAGGGGCACATTCCCCAGAAGTGGGGACTGTACATCTCAGACACCTGCTGACCATCTGTTTGTTTTACCAAAGATGCTGACATTTTGAAATTTGATTAATAAAAGTGTTCCCATATACATAACTATCTCTATCTCTCTAGTTTTAAATATATATATATATATATATATATATATATATATATATATATATATATATATATATATATATATATATATATACATATATATATATATATATATATATGCATGGGTCTACTTCACATGATCGAAGTTTAAAAACATCGAACATCATATGGTCGAAGACCAGATGACCAAAGTTTTGAAACATCAAACATTCTGAATGGAGATTGCCGTACAGCAAGGAACAGGAAATTTTCCATTTTCCTCGCTATAGTTTGATCTTGGAGTACATTTAAGTAGCAGGGGGTGTGGGGGTGCAGGACCTTTTTTTTAGTTTTTTTTTTTATTTGATGTTCGATGTTTCAAAACTTCAGTCATCTGGTCTTCGACTATATGATGTTCGATATTTTGAAACTTCCATAATCCAAAGTAGATATATATATATATATATACATAGACACACACACACACACACAAATAAATTAAAAAAAAATCTATACACAAACAGACAAATTTAGAAACTTGCTAACTATTTCAGTAAGTTGACTAAAAATGTACCAGACCAGTCATTTGTTTTTCAGTTAGTCTTAATATATTAATAGCAAAGAAGCCTTATGCTTTGGAGATTACCTGTATGTTCAAGATAATATTAATAAATCTTACATGAACACTTGAGTACTTTCATTCATTTCATGGCTACAGGTCAAACTTCTTCAGAAATGTGATTCAAGTTGTGAGAATACAGAATTTTTTAGAACAATAGGTGGGTGTGTGAAGCTAGGGATTTCTACAATGTGACATTATCACTTACTATTTTATGCCTTGTTTTCTCAAACTTCTTTTTTTATGTTCATAGGCAGGCTGGTACTAGGCTATCAGCCCTAGGGCTGATACAAGCCTAGCTATAACAATTCCCTGGCTATTTCTTCCCACAATATTTACTTCTCTGGACCCCTGTCTAGCAGGGAGACTGACATGATCACAGGGGTAAATTTGCTCTCTCCCATCCAATCATCAAGGTTCCTTTTGAATGTAGTGCACCTAGATTTATGCGTACAAATAAAGTTGAGATTTTTATAGTCGACACTTTCTAATAGTCTAGTTCTGTGTAAGGCCATGTTGTCCATGTGGTTTTTGAGGAAACAAAATAATCTGGTGTGTACTTTCTTTCTGTAGTAGTATTAAGGTGCTGAGCATAAAAGCAGAAGTTGTGGGCTCACAGACAAAATGGAAGGATAGCATTACTGCTAAAGATCTATAATATGGAGCTGTCAGTTCTACACTTAACAAGCAGAGAGCTAGGTTATATGTATCTGACTTGTGGCATTCAGGCACAATCTTTGTCAGCCAGTGCTACAGCACTAAGATAGTGTAGGTGAGCTTTTACTTTAAACAAAATGTACATTTTAGTGGGAGGGTATGATCCACTCCAGATGCCTCATGTTAAATAGCAGTACAGAAATTCCCACTATGAGTTAGAACTGCTGTAAGAAGGAATGAATGGGCTGCAATATGCACATAGGATCATAGGAAGTTACTAGGCTATTTCTCCTGAGGCTGTTACAAACCTATCCGAGAATTTAGACCATTCTCCAACAAGTCAGCACCCTATGCCACTGTCCAGCAGGGACACAGTTGTAATATCACGGGTGTATTCTTTGTTCCCCATCCAGTTATCCAGGTTGCACTTGAAAAGGTATAATGAGGTACTCTACTTTACTTGGAGAGGGGAGTCTATTCCACAAAAGGAGAAGTCTCTGGGACACAAATCTGTCCCACCAACAAGTCCTACTGATGTCACAGACCAAGCTGAAGTCTCACGTGTGGGTTACTTGAGTGGGGACTGACTTGCGGATATATGCAACAGTCCCATCAGGGCGAGGTCTGAGATTGCTTTGTATGCCAGACAGAGGTCACCTCTGAGGAGTCTGTAGAAGACTAAGTAGAGGGACAGGGCTTTAAGCCTGTGTAGGAGGGTAGATGTTTGAGGCCCTGGATTCTTTGAGTGAGGAATCTCTGTGGTCTCTCCAGCTGCTGCATATGCTTTGTGAGGTACATGGGGCAAATGGCATTCTATTCAATAATTGGTCTTATAAGGGAATAATATAAGGATGTTATGACCAACTTGTCCCTGGATGAGATACCTTTACTAATGAGGTGGGCCATGTAGAAAGTTTTCCATACAATTGAGGCAATATGGTGGTCAAAAGTTAGTTTCCTATCAACCTGGGTTCCTGATACCTTTACTAAGGAGCTGGCCCATGTAGAAAACTTTCCGTACAACGGAGGCATTATGGAGGTCAAAAGTCAGTTTGCTATCAACCTGGGTTCCCAAGTCCCTCACGACTGACTGCATGCTTAGTGCCTTATTATCAATGTGATAATTTGTGGGGACGTCATTCTCCCCAAAAGGGATGATGATGCATTTTTTGGCATTCAGTTTGAGGCCGTGTTTCTGGCACCAGTCATTTGTTTGGGTGAGACCCTTTTGGAGGATGTCCACACCACTAGGTGAACTGATGACAGCACCCAGCTGGCAGTCATCTGCAAACTTGGTCATCCATAGCCCACTAGATTTGGCCTGCACCTCTGGGAAGTATACTGCAAAAAGCAGAGGCCCAAAGACCGATCCCTGGGGTACACCGCTTGTTACAGGTCTACTACTTGAGGTGGCTTCCCCTATTTTGACTAGGTGGGTTCTACCAGTTAGCTACCAATCTGTTAACATATGGATTGATGGTTAGTTGAGCGAGTTTATCTATTACACCTGAGTGGGGAGGAGTATCAAAGGCATTAGCCAGGTCAAGGTAGGCGGTGTGCATCATCTTCCTCTCGTCTATGGCTTTGGTGACTGTCTTAAAGTCGTCAACCAAATTTAACATTATTTTCAACTGTTTCTGCACTTCTGTTTTATTGTATACCTGTGTAATCTGTGCAACTGTTTTTAGTCTCCTTTTTTGTCTATTAGAACTGAATATCTGTTACTGTTTGTGCCCTTTTGAGCTTGTAGTGAAATCTTTTGTCTGGAGAGGCCTAAAGATGCCTTATGGTATACACTGTGTTGTTCCTGGTTTGAAGTGTGGATTACATTTATCAGAAGACCCTTGAAAATTACCTATTCTCCCTCCATCTGCAACTGGTTAGCTTTGATATTTTCTTTGTGATTTACTTCTCTGTTTTTGCTGTTTATACTTGTGCCTTTTTTTTTCAGGGAGAATCATTCATAGGTTTATAGGTAGTTAATAGGCTTGCAGTCAAGAAATGATTAAAAAGCCTAGCCTTATTTTCTAATTGTCCCAGAGCACTTTCTGGTTAAGTAACTATCTCAAGGTCAGAGAGCAGACAAATGATGGCTGAGGAAATCAAACTCTTGACCACAGTAAGCAGCTTGTGTACAGCTCATAGCCTTAACTCTCCACACTGCTAGATGTATTCATGTAAAATATTTGAAACTTTAGCTGGAATGTAGATGATGCAAAAAGATGAAGGATTTTAATTTTGTGAACTTTCTTGTTTGTGTGTTAATATAAAGCTTTTAAGAACTGCAATGAATTTCTTTGGTGGAAGGATTTTTTGCAAGGAAAATGCTTAACAATAAATGGCAGACCACTAATTTGCAGTGTTACATTATGCACCATCCCCGTCTTTAACTGCTGTCCCTCTCCCTTCCTCCTTTTTATGTTGATGTGAGAATTGGTGAAAATGTGTTTTTCAACCTTTAGTTTGGGTTTGTTGTTTACCTTACTTATGCACAGTGGCACACTGAATTTTATACCTTTCTGTAAAAGATCTGATAATTATATTTGTTTTATTGGCATGTGAATTAACATGTAAATTATTGTTATTCATACAGAATCAGGGACCTTAGACTGACAAAAACAGTATATATTGCTCTTTCATAATTTTTACACTTGTGCCCAGGACAGACAGGCATGTCTGGTACTGACACTGTTTTTTATTTTTCTGTAATTTCTGCCCCAATGTATTATTGCATCTCTTAAATAATTTGTAACAAAACACTGTTTAGGGTTACCACCTGTGTGTCTTTACACAGGTCAGTCCCTATTTGAGCAGTTGCAGTCTTTACTTTCTTTTCCAAAATGTTGGTTCACCTCACATATCGAGTTTTATATGTGAACTACTCCACTTTGCCTGTGTATTTCAATCATAACTTTTAGTATTAATGATAAAATTGCAGTTAGGTTTGGTTCCTTTCTGGGATGCTTTCTGCAGGGAATATGTATATCCTTTCTGCCCGTATTGGCTTTTATTGGGTTTTCAGTCTCCCCCCAGAGTTATGCCATCAGCCTGAAGTCTTCTGCTGCTCTGCTGAATGTTTCCCTTTAGTTACTTTGCAAGATGAGGATAAACAGAATTAAAATATTGCACTACTTATGCCTGGTGGTTTTGCAACTGTGTCATCTAGTGATACTTCATATAAATCAATTATTAGTTTAAAATAACTACTTTACATAAACTGTTGCTAAGTTATACAGTTACTATTTGGTAAACACAGAAGCACATTCATTTTATTTTAACTTCAGCCCACAAAGGCTAGAATCACACATTTTGCAGATGAAATCTTAAGTGACTTAGGAAAACCCTCTATTTAGCTTTTGCTCTTGGCCTCATCTAAAAATGGGTAACAAACAAAGATGAAAGATCTGTTCAAGAAAATAATTGTACTTTTAGCAGTGTCCTCTATCAGGTACTAGATTTACAGATTTCCTTTTTTTTTTCCATTTAATTTTGATATGCCTCACCACCAGGCAGCTACCGTGTCCTTATCATACCTCAGCAAGAAATAGAACTAGGAGACACCATCGGGTATGGGTTTAAAAATAAAGGTCAAATGAATAAAGACACTGCTTGCATCTGAAAGTTGTAGTAGCTGACACAGCAATTTTAGTGACTACACTGCTATGTTTCCTACATCTATGGTCAAACAACTGATAACTGTCCACCTGTTGGCTTGACATGCAGTGCTGACACATACACGTGGTCTCAACTGGGACTGACTTAAGTGCCACATTTACCGTTAAGTACAACATAGTCACTACCAGTTGATATTAAGCAAGCATTCTTTTCTTTTTGCATCACTGCCAACCTTACACTTGGCCATAACTACACTTGCAACTAAAATACAAGGATTTATGTTTTCTGAATTTCACCTCCCATACGTTCACAGGACACTGACAGCCAGTTAACTCAAAGAAGCCATAGATGACAGTCAAAATAGACTTTTTTGATAAAACAACAGGTAAAAGAAAGCAGTGTAAAAAAGAATAGTTCATTCTACTTAATTATCTTTTGGTAATGGTTCTGTTTTAAATGTGATCATTTCTATTGCTAGCCTGGTTCCATAATGCAGAGGGATGGAGCTTTTACTGTGATCCAAACGACTGGGACATGAACAGCGGTCCTAGCACTGAAGAAGCCAGACAGAAGAGGGGAGGACTGAAGGGGCATGGCCTGCCACATCTTCTGGGGGGCTGGGAAAGGATGGATGCTCACATTCTGTGGTACATGAAGTTGGTGTGATGTCACCTATGTAGACTGGGGAACCTACAACTTGTGCTTCCCAGGAATGGGCAGGGTTGCTTGGAGTAAATGTCCCTTGTGGAAGTGAGGAGACAGCCCCTACATTAAGCCCATTTCAAGCCCCTCTCTGGTGCTCTGCAGGGGATAAGGTGTAAGCAAAAAACTATCCTCAATGGCTTCTTTAATGACAGGGTCTCCCAACTGACTCTTGCCATACTGATGGGGAATAAATTGGTCAATTGCTCTGGAGCAGTTAATGACTGGAAGACAGCGGGTTAAAAAAAAAGTCTGCTGTTCCATTTTTCATGCAGGTATTAAGTTAAATGTTGTAGACCAACATTATCATGTATTGGATATACAGTCACACATACACATGCACACATTATAGCATTTTCTAGTTTTAAAACTTTGAAGTCGTCTGAAGCACTACAGGTTAACAGCATACTACAAGAAGAAAAATACAAACAGACCTCGAATTTCTCTCGAAACAGCTTCTCTTCTTTAGCAGCTTTCTTCAGCTTTTCTTTTGTTTGTTTTTGTACTTTATCATCCTCATCATCTGCTGTCTTATTTGTTGAAGTATCTCTAGTACAAAATAAAACATAAGAAAATTAGAGTTTATGTACCTTGAATGCATCAAGTTAAATCTAAATGCTAGAACTGAAAAACATCTAGCACGAATATGGAAAATTGCAACCAGTGTGCTATGACGCATGTAAATTGTAAACTCTACTATGAAAAAAAAATGATAATATGAAATTTATACTATAGCAGCAGATTCCAAATGCAGGACTTTGCAAAACATTTACTGTCACCAGTAAAATCTATGGGGCTCAAACCTTTGAAACATATTGTTATCTAATCTGTATAAATATTTCAAGGACCCCCTATCTTGTTTCTTGACAGAAGACCAGTTCATTCCCCTCTCAGGCAAAACAATGAGTTTCAAAATATTTAGAGAGGTGATGTGGAATGAAATGACTGTGTCTAGAAACAGAGGCAAGGAAATAGATGCATTTAAGAAGCCAGATTTTATACCAAAGGCTTGCAATAGCTGAAAGCATCAGAAAAATATCTGTGTTACAAGTGGCTAGAAAGCAGAAATGTCACATGACCTCATAACCTAGCAACATATACATCAGAGCAAAAGATCACAAAATAGTTCTAAAAGAACAGATTCAAAAAGCTGATAGAAAAGTACAAAGCCAGCAGAAGAAAAAACATGTCAAGCCCATTAATATCAAATTTCAGCTGACAAATACAACACATTTAAATAAAATTAATTGAAGAAGTTAATAAAAAAATAAATAAAATAAGATATACAGCCTAAACAGAAGACAACCAAGAATATGTAGTAAACTGAAAGCCAGAAACCTTTACAGAGGACAACAAAGATTACGGACCCCCCCCCCCAAAAAAAAAATATATATCAGCTACAGAAAGTATATATAATACTACTATCTGTGAATCAAAAAGAAAAATACAAAAAATAACAGCAAACGGATAGGCATCATCAAAAACATCATGAAAAAAATGAAAAAGAGGTAAATCAGACAAAGATTATTTTTTTAAAACAGCTTTACTGAAAACATTAATATAATGAACAGATATTTTGAAAAAGCTGAATAAGTTAAAATTTTTAAAATACAATATTAAAAAGAGGAAAAAATAATACAATAACTATAATAGCACAGCAAACTATGTACAATGATGTTCACTATATATCGAATAACAAGATCAATTAATTTTAGTTTGGCAGAAGAGAAATGAAAACATAGAATAAAAGATTAAAGAAAAAGGAAAGATTACTGCATTAATCATTTATCCAGTTCTTTAACTAATAATTCATGTACATTTTCCCATTTGTAATATAATTTTGTATTCCTTGTAGATTTAGATTTGATAGTTAACATTTCTAACTTAGATAATTCTGAAAGAAGACATTTAAACTCTTTAAATGAGGGAACTGATGAGGAATTCCAATTTCTTGTAATTATTTTCCTGGCAATGGATAGTATAGACCAGAGCAAAGAATATTTGTTTTTATTTATACAATCTGGGACAGGTGTATTGAATAATACAAATGACTTTGTAAGCATAAAATTTTCTGTAAAAATTGCCTTTAAAAAAGTGTTAACTTCTTCCCAAAATTTCTTTAATAATACACAGTCATAAAATATATAATTCCAATCAGCATTTGTTACTGCGTTACATCTCCAGCAAGCATCTTGTTTGGTTATCTTACTCATTTTCTGAGATGTGTTGAAAGACTTATGTAAAAATCTCCAAGTGAAGATTCTCCATTTAATAGAGGAAGTGGTTTTGCTAGCTGACTGAAGGAAATTAACTTTGTCTTTTTCTGAGGGAATAAAACTATTGATTACTGAAAATGAATTCCAATAGTTATCTGACTATACATCTAGACCTTGTTTAATTGCTTTATAAATGTATGATATACTATTTTTAATGGGTAAACTATTATAAATGTATAAAATCAAATACTGAATAAGTTTGGGTATTGAATTTTTAGCATTTGAGGGGATTAAAATTAGCTCATCTAGAATATATTTTCTAAACTCTTGCAAATCTGACCAAAGGAGAAAGTTAAGGTTATATTTATCTATAAGAGAATTAATAGATTTGACTCACTTTTATTTAACATTTGATGCCAAAACATTAATTGTTTTTGTTTAAATAACATTTTAGAATGATCTGCAGATAGAATTATACCTTGTGTATAGGCAATATGGAAGATGTGGAACAATTTTCAAAGATTATTAACCTAAATATATAGTTTTTAAAGGCCCTTAAAATTAAAATTATATAAGTAGATTTAAGCATTTGAATGGAATAATTGGAAAAAATACTCTCTCAAATTCCATATAAATGAATTATTTATTAACTGTGGAAGATGTTTGTTATTTTCATTTTTGGTATTTTGGGATAAATTTAACATAATTTCCTTCCATTTTACAAAATACTTTCCATCTATAAGATAAATAATTGTATTAATAACTGACGGAATTGAATAAAGTTCTAGATTTCATAAAGATATACCTCAATTTTTTCAGCTATACATATGATAGGACAATGCAATTCTAAGCTTTATCGGATGCCATAAAAAGTTCTTAATCAGTGTGTTAATTTTTTTTAAGAAAATACCCTCTAGGGGGAATAGAGATAGACTGCATTATGTATAAAATCTTTGGAAGCAAGATCATCTTTATAATGGAAAGTGTATTATCCATTGTAAATAAAATCTTGTTCCACTTACTAATTAGAGTCTCTATGATAGTTATACTTTTGCTATAATTTAGATGTTAAGATGTCTTTAATATTGGTTGCTATAATTATACCTAAATATGTTATTTGTTGGGGCTGAGGTACATATTTTTTATATTGGTCTTGTATATTATAACTTTTGGAACCAATTAGAAGAATCTGTGTTTTAGAATTATTAAAATTAAGACCAGAACTTTTTTGAAATATATCCATATTTTTAAACAATTATTGTAAGGTAGGGTTAGTACCACCAGGAGTGAATACATCATCAGCAAACTTTTGGATATTTGATGTTTCATTACAATTTAACCTATATCCTTATATATTATTCTTATCCCTTATTAGGTTAGCCCAAGGTTCTATAATTAACGTGAACAAAAGTGGAGATAGGGCCACCTTGTTTGGTTCCTTTTACAATGGGTATGTTCTGAAATATACTTGTACCTATTTTTATGTAGGCTTGATTTTCATTATATAATTGAGTTAAAAGGTTAAAAAAGCTATTAGAAAAGTTTAAGTCCTTCAGTACGATAAAAATATAGTTCCAATTAACTGAGTCAAAGGCACAGTTAATAGCTAAACTAACAAGAGTTAAATTATTCTTTAAGGTTTTTACTGATTCAATTAAAGATATTGTTCTTTTGATGTTATCATATGAATTCTATTAATTATAAAACCTGTTTGATCCATATCTACCAGGGATGATAAAAAATGTTTAAGCATAAATAGACATGAACATTTTGTAGTCTGTGTTTAATAATGAAATGGGTCTATATGAAGCACATTTTACAGGATCTTTATCAGACTTTAGTATGGGGGAAATAAATGTGTAATTCTAAGAGGGAGGTATAAGGTTATTTTGAGCTATACTGAATACTGTATGTAGTAGAGTTAACATTTTAGCAGGAAAAACCTTATAGATTTCAGAAATTATACCATTGTTTATTTTGCTTAAGTTTATTTACTTGATCTTTTACTTCTTTAAAATATATTTGTTTACCTATTAGTTTTATTTGTGCCTCAGATAGTATGTTCTTTATATTATTATGCATAAAAGATTGCATATCTTTTGTACTATTAATGCTATCATTGGGTTGGTTTCATTTTTAAAAAAATTCTCTAAACTCACAATATATTTGGTAAATCAGATATCATTTTTGTTGGGTAATAGATTTCTTTAATATGGTGAAGTTTATTTAATCTTTTAATTTTGTTAGCTAGTATATTCATGAATCTAGGATTTATAGAAAAAGTTATAAGTTTATATTTTTCAAGATTGATCATAACTTTATGGTTTAAAATTTCCATGCATTTATTGTTTAAGGTATTTATTTCATTCTGTCTTTCTTATCTGGGTTTTTTGAAGCATCAAGCCTTAAAGTATCTAACTTTGTTTGTATATCTTGAAGGTCTTTATCCCACAAAATTGTTTTCTTTTTATACCAATCAATAATTCTGCCATATAGGTAAGCTTTTAGAGCATCCCAAATCTATACTTCAGAAGTTCTCTGTGTACTATTAAGTTCAATAAAATTTTGTACTTCTGTAGTGAAAAAATCAATACAATCTTTGAGTTTAATTATGTAGGCTGGTATCCTTTTAATTTGAACATTAAATGTGGAGTTTAGTATAAAATCAAATGTTATGGAATTATGGTCTGAAAAGGGACAAGAAATCACTTTTGAGTTTGATAAGAAATCAGTTAAATTATTGGAAATTAATACCTTATCTATTCTTGAATATGAATTATGTCTATGTGAGTAGAATGTATAGAACAGTGACTTAGCATAAGTAAAGTTATTAATATCTTTCATCATGTATGAATCTGAAAATGTATTCAATAATTTAGCTATAGTTGGAATTTTCCTTTTACCACTGGTACTAGAGTCTTCTATGTCAGAAATACAGTTAAAATCTCCAGCAAGAATACTACTACCCATAGAAAACTGAACTATATTATATGTTCTATATGTTGTTTCACTGTTGTAGGTCCAATGCCTGGAATCCAATACATATTTTTAATGTCAAAATGTTCTTATTAAATTTTATAATAACTGAAGATAACATCCCCTTGTTATTTTTGTAGGTGTCAATTATTTTAAGCATAGGTAGTGGACTTTTCCATAGTATGGCCACCCCCTTTTTTTGTGTATGTTCTGACCTAATCAAAAGTTTGTAAGATTTGGATTCCAATTTTGTGACATATTCAGTTAGTAAATTAGTTTCTTGGAGAAATATTACTTGAAAATTATGCAATTTAAGATATTTGTTCAAAGATCTTCTCTTATTAGGATTATTTAATCTATTGACGTTTAATGATATACACTTTAATGATGTCATGAAACATTAATGTTCTGAAAATCTGTTGTTGAATAACACTCCTTTTTCCCCATATTTTATAAGTGAATAGAAACTGACTATTAGGAATACAATTATAATTTACACATAAAACATGAAACATTTTTATCCAATGAAATATGTTTACATCAAATTCAGGTTTGTAAGATTTGGTAAACATCATAATAACTATTAACACAAACTTATAACATTTACTAATAACACAGACTCTTTGAAAACCCCCCTGGAGTTAAAAACTCCTAATATGAGTGACATCTGTCACCCAAATTGACCGTCAAGCTAGCAAAAAAACATTCATTTCTTCCCTGTCTAAATATATATGTTGTTGTATAATTTAACAAACATCCATTAGAATTGTAAATACCAATTCAAGAAACAAAGTAAATCAAATGTAACTGTTTCATTTGAACTTTTGTCAAATGATTTCAACATATCATAAATACCAGTCATGTATTATATAATAATGCAAAAGTCATAACTAATTTATATGTAATGGACTGCTATAATAATCAATAACTAGACTAATCCCCTGTCTCTTTATGTATTGTGCCAATATCTAACAACACTATTTCCCCATCTCCATGTATCTGAAAAAAAGTATAGAAAATAATACATTTTAGTTTCCCAATGTAGTATGAGATTCCAATAAAAGTGCTTAATATTATCTAAGAAGGAATGCATTCCCTTTCGTACCTTTAAGACCTTTAGTAATCTGAAAGAACTTATAGATTTGTCAGAATATATCAAAATACAAGTTTATATAGTAGACATCCGCATCTGAGACTATACTGTATGTAGCAAGCTATATTGATATAGAATATATTATATTTCAATCAATATTTATTCATTTTCTATCTGTACTAGAATTATTCTTATTTCTGATTTTTGTGTCTTTGTAAAAGAATATTAACTACTGCTTAGGTGTCATGAAAAGCTTTACATACATTAATTTCCTTTCTTTTTCTTTTCTTCTTTCATAAATACTTTAATGGTGTAACTATATATGCCTTATGTTTGTTGTACTAATCAAAAGAGGCTTAAATTAAATAAAATTATAAATAAAAGTGTAGAAACATAGGGGTATAAATGTATCAGAAATGCTCAGCTTATACACCCTCATAAATGCTTTTAATATAACAACTATATTATACAGGTTACTTAGCTGCAGTTAATTCATTTGACCTATAGATGGGATCAGAGACAGTCTGTTCAAGACATTATCCAGCTCTGCAAAGGTTCTTAGCACAAAGTTCAGACTGCAAACAGCTCCATGGAAACAACACTTTTTTCTTGCTTTCTGTTGAGGCAGTCGCAGCATGAACAGGCAGCAGAACCGTTCAGCAGTTCAGATGCACGAGACCAAGGAGGGAAAACTTTTGCAGCTACTCTCTTCTCTTTTTATTCATCTATCCTTGTAAGATATAGATCATATCGTGGCAGGATCAGGAAACACAAAAACAGAAAAAACAAAAAGGCAACAGAGGGGGAGAAAACATGAAATAGCACAAAATCGAGAAACTCCATCTCTCAAACCCAGCAAACCACCAGACCACCACAGACACACCAATCCACACCAAACCCTTAATTTCAACAACATTGTTATGTATGCTATACGCTTGTCATACCAATCAATATAAAATTTACACAACCACAATAGAATTATGAAGACAAGTGTACAAAATATAAGGGTTTAGATTTGTCAAAAGTGCTTTGTTTATGAACAGTCATAAATGCTTAAATATAGCAGATATATTATACATGTTACTTAGGTGCAGTTTTTCAATTAAGCTGTAGATGGCATTAGAAACCATGTATTTTGTTATTCAGCTTTTACAAAGCTTCTAAGCACAAGGTTCAGTCTATACATATTTCCATGGAAACAACACTTTTTTTCTTGTTCTCCATTATAGCAGCTGCAATGCGAGGACAGACCAAGGTTGTTTAACAGATCAGATGCATGAGTTTGTGGAGGGAAAACATTTACAGCTTTTTACTGAGAAAACTGTTGATGAGCTCATGGGAAAAACGGGAAACATAAAACGAACAATAAAAAAGACATAAGGCAAAAAGAAAAGCTATATAAAACATTAAAAAAACAACAAACTCTATCTCCCAAACCCAGTAATCCACAATGAACATATCATTTTATACAAATTCCTCCATTTCTTCACAACCAACAGCAAAGAGGAAAATAGAAAGAAAAAGAAAATAAATAAATTAAAGCCTCTCCATGAATATGTACATTTTTAAAATAAATATCAAATGAATTACTTCAAAACATATCAGGTCACTGAAAGGGAGAACAGATAAACGTTTCATATGTCTATTACCACAAATAACATCACATTCCAACAGCAGAACAGGGGATGGGAAACATAATTATTAAAGCAACATTATGTCAACAATATCAATGAAGAGTCTCTCTTCAGAGAGAGGCAGAGAAATAAAACAGCAAACAGTTAAAAACAAATGAAATAGATTATATTGTAACAAAGGCTCTCATTTTCTCATCTATAAGTTTCTGTATCTACTATAGTTCCCCAAAATACCATAAATTTCAGTCCCAAACATACGGAGCATTTATTATAACAGACAACCACTATTTACAGATAATAAATAAATGAATAAATAAATAGCTTTTACTTGCTATAAAAACTGAAGTAGAATAAACTAGCCTTAATAATAACAGACTATAAAATACCATAAAAACAACTATGTACCATAAAAAGACATTTAAACAACAAAGACTTACCTGTTGAACCATTTCCACTTCCCCAACTTCTGGGTTAGTTTTTAAGATTTGGGTAAAAAAAGCCATAGTAAAATAGCTTAGTCACTTATTTCTGAGCTTCTTTTTATGATCAGAGACCTTACAGGAACTATCAGCATTTATTTTAAGGCTGGCATTTGCCTACTCCATATCCTATTTTATCAAGCATTTTTCTTGTTTTGACAAAGGTAATGGCAGAGTCTATGTCATCAAATATTTTTGGACCATCTTGAAGAAATATTTTTAATCTGGCAGGAAATAATAGATGTGTCTTTATTTGGGCTTTCTTTAGCTCTTTTAGCATTGGCAAAAAAATATTTCTTTTGGCAATTACAGAAGATGAGTAATCATTATCAAAGCATATGACATTTCCTTTACATTTGACAGGAGATTTAGCTCAAGCAGTCTTTAACACTATCTCCTTGTCATGAGAAGATAAAAACTTCACTATAACAGATTTAGTAGAATTGGATTTACCTTTTTATGCAGTAGCCAAGGACCTGTGTGATCTTTCTATCCCATATGAGAGAGCTTCAGGAAGCTGTAGTGCATCAGGGAGCCAAGATGTTAAGATTTTTCCATATTACCTTCTTCAACATTATCAGGCAAATCAAAAAGTCTATTATTATTTCTTCTTGATCTATTCTCTAGATCATCAATTTTTGTTTGTAAAAGAGTATTTTGTTTTAAGAAAAAGTCTATACTGTGCTCACCTTCTTGAATTCGTGTGTCCATATCATTTAGTGAAGTCTATACCAGTAATCTGTCTCTTTTGCTGCTTAACGTCTTCGTGTAATATTTCCATTTGCTGGGAACATTTTTCTTTGAAATTATCCAGTTTCACATCCATTCTATCAAGCTCTGCTGTCAGTTCTTGAATGTTAGTTAATAGTGACTGAAGTTCTTTCTTAATAGTTGTTTCTTGAAGTGTAGATTTGGAATAGCTCATCCTGTAGTATGAAGTCCAAATATTTTCTCTAGTACTTTTTGACAGAAAAAAAATAAAAAATGCCAAAATTTGTATATACTATCCTAGAGAATGATTAATAGAATCCAAACATATTAAAAAATTAGGATAAATATACTCAAAAAATCCTGTCATAAATATTTTGTAACGACAGAGCAGAGAGAAAGTGCTGTTATTCAGTGCTCATCTTGGCCACGCCCCCAGACAAAGATTCTTAAAACATAAAACAACCAGAATGAAGACAATCAACCATCATCATAAACAGCTTTTAATAACACAACTGAAAGTAGATTCAAAACAGTAACAGATGGCAAACTACAAGAAATTGACTACTGCAGTAAAGAAGAAAATGCTCACAAAATGGGCAATGACCACAATTCAAGACTGGACTCAAGACAAAAAGTTAATAAACTTAAAACCACATTAAGACCTCTTTTACTATTCAGTCACTTTACACTACCCCAAATAAAACCATATGGTACACACCACAGAGAAACAGCAAATTCACAAAACACAATCTTCCTTTTTAACACAATGGGAAAACAGTAATACAAATACTTACTGTACATTTCCGCAGAATGTCAGTCCCACTACTTACAAAAACTAGCAAACAACATGTTAAACATTTTTTCGATCCACATACACTGACAAAACCTTTACATTTTGCTTGCATATGCACTATACTACAAGACTGATAACTAAGCATAAAGGAAACAAAAACACTATCAAGAAAATGCTGCACTAGCCACTAGAGGCTAGATTCTAGAATGATCAGGGTAGTATAGCAGATGGCCTCTGCAATGCTATCTCAACAGAATCTGAACTCTGCCCTCCCATTTTACATCCTTATCACTACCTAATGCTTCTATAATACTACAAGTGTTAGGCATACTTGCTAAGCCTTGAGCAGATAATGAAGTTCACAAATATTCAGTGTAAAAAATAATCTCATTACCTCGTCCTGGCATAACCTGAAGACTGTGAGCTTGTTTTGTAACTGCCAAAAATACCCATAATTGGCTATCTCCACATCACTATCTGCATGTTGGCCATACCACTACATTAGTGACAGACAAAACTTTGTAATTCTTGCCACATTAGGCTTCAAAATACAGGAGTGGCATGTTTTGAGGGCTGCTCTACAAAAGTTCAATTAGATCTTGTCAAGAGGAAAAAGAGTTTTTGAGTCATCTCCTGAGTAAAAAAAGAGCAATCCTTATATACAGCACTACTGCACGTGTACAAAGGGTTCAGATAAGTTAAGAGGAAGCAGTGGAGTAGGGTAGAAAACCGTTTTCAAAAATCATTTATAACAATAAGAAAAGAAAATAATTCCACTGGAATATCTTTAAATTTAGAATTAAGATTTTTTTATCTTTAGTCAATACAGCACAAAAGATGCAGTGATTCTTGGCTGCAATGCAATGGTAACTTTAAGCAAGTAAATCAACTCCCCAAAAATCACAGGCTCAAATTTCACATATGGAAGCATTTGCACATCCATAACCTGTTTATCCATCATGTGCCACTATAGCTGTCTCTTTAAACATTCCAAAGATAGAAGCTGGTGGGGTGGTAGAGGTGTTGAAGCCAGACAAGTTAACAGCAGAAACCTAATTACCTAAAAGCAGTTTGATTACAGAATCTACACAGATCTCTGAAATTTATAAGCCCAGTCAGAGTCAGACACCTCACTGCCACACTAGAAGGATTGGAAGGAACCCATTAATAAGCTTGGTTCAGAGACTTACCCACGTATCCAAATTATTGAAGAACACAAAATCCCAAAGTTAATGAATATTTTAATAAACAGAATAAATGGAAGTAAACAGTTAATTCTTGTTTGCATACTACCAGTCATCACCCTATTACTACAACATGCAATGTGAATAAAGGTCAAATTGTGAGGCTACCTAAGTTAACAACATCTAGTAAATAATTTCTAGAAAGTGTGGAAGAATTAAAAATGTTCATGGAAAAAAGGTATAAGGCATCCTTCATTAATACTATTTGTTATAAGATATTTGAATGATAAATTCTCTGTATAAAACTGTTTCATTTCATGAAGCTAATGAGCCATATAACTTTAGCAATGATGTAGACACATTACTGGATTTTAACTTGAGTGTGTGTGTGTGTGTGTGTGTGTGCATGACATATAGTGTGGATAGCACAGCAATCAAAAATACTATTAATTCAAATTGGAAATTGTTATGAAATTGTTCTGGGGAATGGACACATTTTATAAATAAAGTAACTTAAAGTTTTAGAGAATCAGGGAGGGAATAATACAGATTGTTCAACAAGTAAACCAAAGGCTATGCAGAAATGCAGGGTTTACAGACAATGCAAGTTTATTTCAGAATGTCCATTACTTAATATACTGAATTTTGACTGAGCTTAATTTTTTAATAGCAACAGCAAATTTGTTGCACATATCACAAAATGCCCAAAATGCTCATGTTTTTATAATGGAAAAAACTGTTACACATTTTGAACACAAGTATGACATTAAGACAACATATTTTACAAATCCTTTACCCAGGCATGCTATTGCTTGTAAAGATTTCAAGAAATGTATTTTTCTGAGTTGCACTGTGTGAATGCAAACATGAGAAGTGGAGGTTGTGAAGTCTTATTATAAAAAAAAACAAGTAATCTCTTTGGTATCCCCGAAGTCTCAAAACAACCCACTAAACAAGTATAGTGGGTCCAAAAACAAAACAGTGTAAGAAACTTCTCTGTGTGGAAGATTTTCAGTCCAATTATCTCCAGTTAATCACTGTACATTAATCAGTTCAGACAACAGTAGTTGAAGTAGCGAACTTAAACTAATCTTAAGTATATAAAAAAAAAAGACGACCCAAGTAAAACAAAAATAGAGTAATAGTTTCCTCTAAATATATATATATATATATATATATATATATATATATATATATATATATATATATATATATCTTTTATCAGGTAAGGGAGTGGTTTATTGTGCTGTAAAACAAAGTTTTACAAGTTTGTACCAATGACACGTTATGCTTATTATAACAGGACTGTCACTAGCAATTACAACTGAATGCTGGCACATATCCTGTCTTAATGGTCAAATTAGTATCAAATGGGTAATAAAATCACATTCTTTACAACAGTGGACTACATGTTATAATACAATATGGTTTTGGTATGCATTTTTAATGTTGTTCAAATCTTTAATTTTTTTGCACATACATATTTTTTCCATTTTTATGTCACACAATCATGTTTATTCACATATAGTTAAAAATGAAGGTGGTTTCTGATGAAGTCAAGCATGTAATGTAGAAGTGCATATAAGTGCTAAATAAATTGTTGGTTTTGTATATTTTGCTCTTAATACTTTAATTTTGGTGGGGGATTTTGTGAAGAAATAGAAGTATTGCTTACCCTAATTGTTCCTCTAAATGCTAAAACTGAGCCTATCATACATTTTTCCTTAACATTGGTCTGAAAAGTGATGGAGGTAAGGTGGAAGGATATAAAAAGTCTGATTCAAACAGTCCTATACAAAAGGATTCACTGGCCCACTTTCATGGCTACTCAGTTGTCAGTTCAGTCATGCCAACCAATGCCGTTTTACCTTTTGAAACAGCAATTAGTACTACCATGCTCTGCAGTATCTAACAAATGAATAGCAAGAAAGGTAGATTCCTAAGGAAGTTCTGTATATAATTATTATTGGCCTACTCCATGCTCTATATACATAAGGGGACAATGATCTCTTTAAATCTGGATATTTCCTCGACAATTAGATATGGTAATTAGAATGACTTTCTGACTACTATCATTAAATGATGATCAAAGGACAGGGAATTAGCAACCTAAGTTCCAAGGTCTTTAACAACATTCTCATTTTGGAGTGGGGTGTTGTCTATATTGCATGCTGGTAGGAGGGAGACTGTACCAAATGTGACAATATTGCACTTTGTAGCATTTACTTTGAGCTGATTTTACTGTACCAAATGTGACAATATTGCACTTTGTAGCATTTACTTTGAGCTGATTTTAGTACACCAGGGTATTTATAAGTATACGTTTTTGCTGGGCTTGAGAAGGGGACTTGACAATGATACAGCCATCTGCAACCATGACTAGGCAGAGGACTTGGCTCATGGTCTAGAAAGCAGAAAAGTAAATACTGAACAAAGAAGGTCCCAGTACTAAGCACTCCTTCATACTCTGTGATAACATATTTGCTACCAGTATTGTATAGTTTCTTTTAGCCAATTTGCTGTCTTACTTTCCACATAGGGATCTGTTTGTAATGCATTAAGATTATTAACTATGCTAACAAAGAATGGTGTCAAACTTTTTGGCCAGGTTAAGATATATTGTGTGGGCACACATTACCCCTGTCAATAGCCAGTGTTACCCTTCCGAAGAAGCTAACTAGATTCATTAGACAGGATTTATCTTTCACAAAGCCAAACCACTGTGATTCTAGCCTGATGAGATTTTTAATATCATAGTTTATCAGTCAGTTAAAGTATGTGTAATGGTTTAGCAAATAACTCTTGCCTGGATGATGGGCATGAAATTAGCAGGATCAATAGTTAGGACACCCTTGCAGAGTGGCACCTCTACTACTGTGCACCTCACTTCAGGGACAAAGTCAGTGGCTAAACACGGTTTAAATAGTTTAAAAGGTGGCTTTGCAATGGCTTGTTTAGTACTATTTACCAAATAGCCAGGTACATTATCAGGTCCCTTTTAGGAAGTATTTTTTAGCCCTGGAACACTGAATTTGTTTGTCATTATGTTAGCAATGTCAATTGGTTCAGACTAGGTAATGACATTGTGAATCAGTTCAGAGCAATGTTGGGTGTTATTTATTAGTTTCCTAACCTGGCTAAAGAAGGTTTTGTAACTATCACTAGCTTCAGATACTAACTTAATTTCATGGGCTGTGTTACTAAAAAAGTATTTTTTTATGTTTTAAGGCAATTTTCTGATGTTACCCATGACTACTTTTACTGGAAAAGCACACCCAGACTCTGGTAAAACCTGCTGTGAGGGAAAGGCTGTTTGCTTTTGCTTTCTTATATTACTTAATTTATAAATTTTTTATGTTGTGATTTGTTTTCTTTACACCATATTTTACTTGTATTCTGCTCTTAATTGCATATTAAAACTAGGAAACAGACCACTACTATATCTCTTGTGAGACACACACGGATTTATTACCACACACCCACCCTGGTGCTGTTGTGCATTTAAACTCAACTGTCTAGTTACCTGCTCCTTACATTAATTTGACCACATATCTCCTTCCCTCTCCCATTTATCTAGCTGTTGTGAGTAAGCACAAAGTTATCATTTTGTGAAATCACTCCCTTTAACTATTTAAATTTATTGGCCATTGCATTGTATTCCATAGAACCAGAATACAAAGTGCCAACCTAGTTTCAATCTATCTTTCTCTTTTAAAATTAGTGGCTTACTACTTAGACAGTAAAAACTTAAGTTACTCCCTCTTTCATATCTAATTACTTCATGCAGTACTTAGGATAGTAACCATCTTTTTTCCATTTTATCTTTAAAATCTGCAACATCTATTGCAAGACCACCAATTATTGGAGAGCCCATATTCTGCCTCTCAGTAGTCATCTTGGGATTAGTGCTTCTGTTTTCTCCTATTGAGAAAAGGAGCACAGGGATGTTATTTCCTGGAGACTGTTGATCACAAGAAAGCCTAACAACTGCTTCATAGGTGACAGCTTGGAATTGGTGATTATATTTTGCTCCTGGTGATGCAGCATAATGCATTGCTTCCCGACTGTTTCTGGTTGGGCTGTAGGTGTATGTGCTTGATGTTCCTGACTGGTGTGGTTGCTATTCAAGACATCTATCAGGAAAAGGCTGTAACAAGTCTACAGACCCTTGCATAATCTGGGACAAGACTGTCAATCATCAAACAGGCTGTGGCCTGCTTCTCATCTTGGGACTGCTGCTAATGTTTTGCTTCTGGTGAGAGAAGACGCAAAGGGACATCCTTAGGATTCATTTTAGCAATCTATAGAAGGCACTGTGCAAAAATTTATATGTGAAAATCTTCTAAACCTGTGAATTACAGGTTTGTTTGATAGAGTACAGTATATTAACTTTATTTTCAGTTGATAAATTCATTGTGTGCCCTTTAATGATGAAATCCCAGAGTTTTTGTTTTGGGTTAACTTTACAATTTATTAAAATTTTGTATACTTTTGATGTTAAGTTTGTCCAATTAGAATTGTTATAAATCATTTCTTGAATACAGAATATTAGTTTAGGTTCCGTTTTAAAGGAAAAACTAAGAATTATCCTGCATAGCTCTTGAGCAAAGGATAACATACTTTGGAATACAAGCAATCTGAATTTGGAATAGCAAATGTATTTTTTATTTGTTGTGTTTAACACTGAGAAATTTTCTTTATAGTGTAGCCAACAAGTAAAATTCTTCAATTCCCAATTATTAAAAATACTGTTATGAATTTTATTGGAAAACGTTTTTGTGATTCTGAAGGGAGTTAACAACTCCCACCATAATTTTATATCTATATTAGAATTAATGAAGATCTAAATGAATTGCAAATATAACTTATATAATTTGAATTGGAGGGTTTCACCACATTAAATTGTAGATTAAGACATAGTATATACCAGAGTTTATTTGACTGATCATTTGGCATGAGATTTTTTACTAATTCATTTTCGTTTACAAAATAATAGTATGAAGAGATTTCCAAGCAGAAGAAAAATTCGGATCTATCCAATTGACAGCTATTTTAAATATTGAAGCCTTGATATATGTTTCTAGATCCAGAAAGTTAATCCCTCCCAATTCCCAGGGTCTAATATAGTGACAGAAGGCAATCCTATTTTTGTTTTGGAAACCAAAGGAAGTATAATAATGTTTTGTTGATGTCATTTAACAGTTTTTTACTTGGCAACATAGGGATAGCTTGAGATATGTAGTTTATTTTTGGAAGTAGTACCATCTTTATTAATTGCAGTCTGTCTTCAACTTTTAGGTAAAATCTATTCCATTTTTCTAGAAGTAATTTTAAAGTAGTTAGAATTTTAAT
The DNA here is from genome assembly GCF_019279795.1 of Protopterus annectens. Lineage (NCBI taxonomy): Eukaryota > Metazoa > Chordata > Ceratodontiformes > Protopteridae > Protopterus > Protopterus annectens. The sequence goes on from NC_056744.1 coordinate 671,984,811, forward strand.
ATAGCTTGTAGTTAAAGTAGTGGTGATATTATCACATAATGTAATCCCAAGGTAATTTATAGAGGCAACCTGCTGTCCCATTATGTGGTTTGAGATTAAATGAGTGTTGTACTTTTTATTCAAGACCATATAGTTCGATTTTGTGTCATTTATACATAAACCAGAGTTGTGAAAGAATTTTGTGGCTTGCATAGCTAATTCCTGAAGAGATTCTTCTGATAAATTCAGATTTAAAAGGATGTCATCTGCAAAAATAATGATGTTAAAATTAAATTGACCATATATGTCAATACAGTTTATTTTTGAATCATGACGAATCACAGATGCAAATAATTCTATTGCTAGAGCAAATAAAATGGGGGACATAGGACATCCTTATTTAGTACCTTCTAATGGCCTCAGAGATGAAAGTTTCACATAAGCAAGGTTATTTTTATATAGATTTTTTTATCAAAGATATGAAATGAGGGGGAAAATCAAAAATGTCTAGAGCTTTAAAAAGATAATCCCATTTTAGCGCGTCAAAGGCTTTTTCAATATCAAGTGCAATTAAAAGGGCTTCATGATTATCTCTATTTAAGATATCTATAAGGGTTAAAATTCTTTGAATATTGTTATAGGTGTGTCTATTATAGACGACTCCTGTCTGATCTTCATTTATAATATGTGTTAAAGATTTTTTAATTCTATTGACTAGAATGGACACAAAAATTTTGTAATCATTGTTAAGTAATGAGATCAGTCAATAAGAACTACATAGTTTCGGATCTACATTTTCCTTTATAATGGGCGTGATTAAAGAGTATCTCCATGAAGGTGGTATTATATTTTGAGCTTGTATTTCACTTAGGGTTTTATGAAAGACTGAGATAGCTGAGGATGGGAACATTTTATATAGTTCAATTATAATTCCATCAATTCCAGGGGCTTTGTTATTTTTACTTTCTTTAATTTTATCAACTATTTCCATAAGGGAAATTTATTTCTGGGTTTCTAATTTTAATTTTGCAGGTATTTTATTTATTTTAGATACATTTATATCTAGATCTAAGTGATGAAGATGTGAGCCATTATTAGACTGATAGTCGGAGTAATGATATTGAAAACTTAAAGAATGTCGCTAATATCTGAGACTGTTTTGTTATTTTTACCTTCATGAATAATTTTTGTGATATTATTTTCAATGGTTTGTCTTTTAACTCTCATTGCAAGATTGTGCATATGTTTCAGCGACATTGAGTATGAGTTCATTTTTAACCATTCTAGTGCCAGGTTGGTTTTATGGGTTAATATTTCATTATATTTCTTATTTATGACTTCAATTGTTTTATTCTTTATAAGTGAATCTTTTGACTATTATTGATATCTATGATTTGTTTTTGAATATTATGAAGTTCCGATTCCCATTCTTTTGTTTTATTTTTAAACCATGAAAGGATTTTGCCATATAGATAGGCCTTCAGTGTATCCCATAGTATTATTTAATTAGTTTGTTCCGACTGGTTGGTATCTAGAAAATATTGAATTTTGGAGTCTAGCCATGGTTTAAATTGTTTTATTTTAGTGATATATGCCAGTATTCTTGTTGTAAAAGTTAGCCTCTTGAAATCTATTTCAAATTTTAGAATGTGAATTATGATCTGACAGAGGACAAGAAATTATAGAAAAATTAATTATCTTCATGCACAGTTCTTGTGAAATATAGATTTTGTCAGTTCTAGTTTGGGTATCAAATCTATAATCTTTATGAGAAAATAGCAGTGAATTAGTCTCCTTATAACTACAAGTGTCAATTAGATTTAAATTTTCACTCTAGTTTTTGAGAGCTTTTCTTATAAGTGTAAGATGAAGGTGGCTTTTATTAGTGGTCTCCAAGCTATCTAAAATGCAATTAAAGTCCCCCTCAAAAATTAGATTACCTTTATGCACTTTATTGAGGTCTAAATTATTTCTGACTGTTCCTATCCCTATACCAGGAAACCGATAAGTATTGATGAGACTCCATATTATGTTGTTAAATCTTATAATTACAATTGTAATGAGTCCTTCCTTATCTTCATAATTATAAATAATTTGAGGGATAGTGACATTTATCTTCTAAAGTATTACAACTCCCTGTTTTTTCTTATAAGAAGAGTGAGATAGTACTAAATGTATCATTTGACTTAAAGTGAGATCATTGAATAAAAACGACTTGCACTTCCTTTAATTTTAAATATCTCAAAAGATTAGATCTTTTCCATGGATTATTTAATCCATTATCATTTAAAGATAGTAAGGTTATATCCATTTAATTTACTTTACTTGTGAGGTAATTAGAAGTTGATATATGTCTCAATGTTTTCAATCTTGAAAGTGCGTAACTTTTTTATGTATTAGATTTAAGTAATGAAGTCTGGATAATTCTTCCTAATAAAAACAGTGGATGGTAATTAAGTTCAGGCCAATAAAACAAACAAAAAAAAACGATGAAAAGAAGTTGAATATACATAACCAAACAATTAATGAAACCCATTAGCCAACATGGAGTGATGTAGACTCCTAATCCGAAAGAACAAAAATGTTCAATCAGATTATCCCGCATGACAGACAAGAAGAGAAGAAATATATTGTCGTATTTGAGCCACACATTGAAATTCTAGGAGATGAGATGTTATTTGTTAGGGATAACATTTATTATGGAAAATTAACTGATTAGTTAGTAATATGAGCAATCAAAAAGGAAAGAGATATGAATTCAAAATTAAGTATATCAATTCCCCATGTCTAATGAAGGTCATTAGTATGTACTGATTACTAAAGAGTTATATTACAAAGTAAAGAGTTCCTTTTAGTAGTAATCAATTTTAAAATTATTCAGGAGAGTAATATAGTAGCTTGATGCAAAAATAGGAGTAGTAATTTAATTTCAAATTCTAAAAAGGCTATGTGATTCTTTTCATAATAGAGAAGCCTTTTAAATTTGTAGTGCCTTTATATTTATGAGTGTAATAAGAATGCTGTAGTAGTAATTGTATACTGGTGTTTCCAAATCAAAGTAATATTCTGAATATAATCATTGTGCACAGATATAATAATAATCGTAACTATTTGCAGTGACATTTTCCATTCTTTCAAATATATTCACATTTAAGGAAATAGGTAGCTTAATGAATATGAGGTTAAGTTGTACAAGTGTTGACTGACAAAGAAAGGCCACTAAGTTAGTTTGCTTGGGTTCAACCCTTTAATTCATCTTGGTTATAGAGATACAAATGCTAATGAAAAAATGTTGAACTACATCTTTTCAAGAACAATGCAAGTCTAATACAACTCAATGTTATAAGCCATTCAAACCTATTACCATTTGGATGACTGGAAAGAAGCATGTTTATACAATTATAAATATTAGATCAAATACAAGGCATGAACAAACATAAAAATCAATTGAGTCTATAACTATATATATATATATATATATATATATATATATATATATATATATATATAATACTTTGCCTAATAAATAACATTTTATCCAGGACATTTTAAGTATAATAATTCAATTTTCCATGGAAAATCATACCAATAAAACTAGGAGGGAATAGAGTTACTCTTAAAATTTTAACTATTAAAGTTGGTATGACAAGTAATGAGAAGAAAATAACTGATTAAAATATTGACTTTAGTCATCTTTTTTATGATAAACAGGTATTAGAAGTATATGGGGAAACCAGTTATGTATATAAATAATGTCTGTAGGTCATTGTAGTAGGACATAATTACATGAATAATTAAAGAGATAAATCACTGTTTGAAATAATTAAATGTTTGTAACTACAGCAATTCTCATAACGAGCATTACTAAAGCATTACTATTAAGGTGATTAATCTTGTCCAAAAAAATAACCACCTAAGTTCCAGGCAGGATACTAGGATCTAAAACATTGTTCTCATATCTTATGTCAAAAATATTATTACACTTGTCATATACTGTGTACAGTAATGTCTCCAGGGACAGTATCTGGAAATTTTCTAATGAAAAATATTCTACTGAAAGCATTATAACCATGTCAATAACAACTATGGTTGGCTTGCATCAAAATAATTAGTTATAGATTTGTTTATACCAGAAAAATCAGGTATTACAAATAAAACCATGAAAAATCTAGGCTTGTGTAACTGTACTAGAGACAAAAATGTCATATAGACCTTTAACGAATTCACCACAGTTAGCGTGAAAACAACCAAAAAAAAGTCTATGTAGGAAAACAACCATAAGAAAGTCTATATAGAAAACAACCAAAAAATTCTATGTAAAAAAAAACAACCAAAAAAGGTCTATGTAGAAAAACAACCAAAAAAAGTCTATGTAGACCTTTGTCTTCTGACAAAAGTGAGATTTTTGTATACGTTGACCATCTATGAAAACTATGAACTAATTTATTTAGATTAAATAAAAAGACTTAATTTGAGTAAGTTGTAGCAGGTCAAATAAATGTCATATATTATACAGAGATCTAATATCCTGAATTTAAGACAGTCCTAGACAAAGAAATGCCATAGATTGGCTCCTTGCATGAAATATCAGCAGTAATGGTGAGCAGTTAAAAAATGTTTCTGTTAAAGAAAATATTAAACAACATCGGATAACACATCTCTACAATAACACTGGCACCTTTTGCAGATGTGAACACTTCCAGATATAATGCTAGGGTGTTGTAGGCTTCTTGAGGTTAAGAGGACTCCCTAAGAACCAGGCCAATATATATGCAATTCTAGAAACACTCCAGACAATGGCTATACAATTCAACATCTGAACAAATAAGTAATCTAAAGGTAACATGGTTAAAATGGTATATCTTACTTCAGTAAGGACACAACTTTAAATCTGACAATGGCCATTCATAAATATCATTAGGTACAAAAACAGATTATGCCGATGTTTAAGTGTAAAATCAGAAGAGCCACTACCAGAAATGTACCCAAACCCCAAGCCCAACACACAGAAAAGTTAATGGCAGTATCAATATCCAGTCTTTCAAAAGTGACTCTTAAAGTCTACTAAAACAAGACCTATCTCAGCAAGTAAATGTACAAGCAGACTTCTTTACAATCAAAATTTCAAGTTAGCCCCATCTTATCCACATCATCTACTCAGTGACTCATAAAATATAAAAGAGACTAACTAATTGCCAATATATAGTGCCTCGATAAGCCTACAGTTGAAGTAATAATAAAATAAAAAAAAAAAAGAAAAAATTCAGACAGTCTCAAGCTCATGAATGCAGTGAACATTTCCATGCAACAAGAAAAGGAATGGGGTATTCAATAAACTCACATTATTAGATATCAATGCTGCTAATTTTGAAATGGAAAGAAAACGGAATCAGGGCAACAACTTCATAAACTCCTTAGTTGATGTTCGCCTCTCTAGATAGCAGGGAATCACAAGTAGGAAGTATGCATGAATGCATCAGTACATCCATCATTCCATTCTGTTTCATTCTCAGACAAGCAGTATAATCCAACGCTTGTCATTTGACTAAATAAAAGCAAGTGATACCCATATAATCAGCATTATTTACCACTATTCCACTTTGCTTGCTTCTTCCCTTGCTTCCCCCATTTTTCTTCTACTACTCATTTTTTTTATCCTAACCAGGAGATGCACTTAAATGTGTCATTATGCTCCCCACTCTACACTAATGTAACTTCAAATAAGCGACAAGACTCAGCGGACACCACTTGTCACTGTGTGATCAATAGAAACCTTAATAAGCAGCATACTGTGAACGAGTAAGTCTCGCACACAACAAAACACAACCAGCAAGCAAAGAACAAGCAAAATACTTTCCTTTCCTCATTTTTCCCTTCCGTCCCCCCTCTTGCTATTATTTTTCTATAATTTAAAACCTGAACATAATAATATGCCCAACATACGTGGCAGGCGAACCAAGTGAGAGACAACCAATGAAGGTGAAGCAGAACAGCCCCTGCCGTTGAAATGGAAACCAATTTCCCCTTTTTTTTTTTTTTTTTTTTTAAACAGCTAAACTAAATGAAGTGTCACTCATCAGAAACGAAGGATAAAATCCACCCCAAGAAGTCAGTCAGGAAACTTGTTCAGTGATATTTAACTGCTGTAATGTGCATATATAACCCAACACATTCAAGCAAAGAAAGCTCCTACATAACTGTATAGACTAGCACTTTGAAACATAATCTAGGAATTACACAGATATGACTACTGATAAACTATAAGCTAGTAAAAGGAAGACAAAAAATTGTTGCTATTAGAAAATAAATATTAAACTAGTTGTAAGTGAAGTATACAGTGAATGAGTGAACGTACAGACAAAGCAGATTTGCTAAATCAGTATAGCATTAAAATAGAAGAAAATACATACTATTTATTACTTTTTAGTAAAAAGTTAATGTTTTAGTTGATGCTTTGAGAGATTTAGTAATATCAGTATTTTTGAGATCAGTTTTTTGTTTCTTCTTCCTCACATCTGACCAGTTGTTTTTTTTTTTTTTTTTTTTAGATCTTTTCAAAGTATAAGAGGTTACCCAGTCCATTTCTACTGGAATAGTGATTATATTGTTGTTTTTAATGAATCAAGTTGCTTCCTCAAGGTTATTAAAGATTCTCATGTCATTTGAGTAGAAAATTAGAATTTTTGCTGGGTAAACAAGTTTAGCTTTTATTTTGTTTTGTTTGAGAAATCTCACCAATGGCCAGGTTTTATAAGTTCCAAAACTCTTGAAGAATAATCATTATCAAATCTTATTTGTTTTTGCTTGTAAGTTAAGGAACATTTTCGCCATGTTGACTTGAGTATAAGATCCTTGTCCAGATATGATAAGAATTTAACTAATATGGATCTAAGATGTGCAGAAGGTGAGGAAAGATTTTTTTTTCCTGTGGCTCTATGTGCTCTCTCAATTCCATTTGATAGACCCTCTTTTAAGTCCAGTATTTCAGGAAGCCAGGAGTTTAACATTAAAGTTTGTACTGTTAATTGTTGCTTAGATCTCTGCTCAAACTTTGTCCCTGTTCTGAGAGACTGCTTTTCAATCTATATGCAAATATACAGAGCTGAGTATATTTTTTGGGGTTTAGAGTTTGTACTGTTAATTGATGCTTAGATCTCTGCTGAAACTTTGTCCCACCCACCCACTTTCCCTATTTTTAGCTTGTAGTTTAAATTTGGTAGCTTTTGCAGTTGCCCGCCCCACTGTAGATTTGATCTGAGACACTCCCCCAGTCACATCTCTTTACCACATTCTACCTAATAAACTCTTTCTGCTCTTGCTTTTAGTCCTTTTTAAATTGCATTTTTAAACTGTGTTTGGTCTAATATTGCTACATACTCAAGTGTATTAGCTTGCACTGCATGTGAATTGTTTTTATCGCTGTTTTAGCTACTTTTCTGTAAAAAAAAATACTGTAAGCCTGTTTCCTACCTTTCCTGTAACTAGTGTTCCAGATACAGATTTGCTGTATCCAGGATTGTATGTAAGCTTCTGAGCCCCCCCCCCAAGCCTTTCTGTGTTGGAGGGAAGCCTTCCAGCTTATCAGTGGGAATGGTAAGCACTAGGTAACCCTGTCTACCACATAAGGAGTGGTTCTGGCCCAAAAATTGTAGTTATTGGCCATTTGGGCAATCTTTTCCACCTCTCTCAACTTTCTGATTAGAAAGCCTGCATTTGCACTTGTTTCTGTCCTGTAACTCATCTAGTGCAGATACAGATTCTTAGTTTTAGCACTTACATTTGCTTATTCATGCTCAGCACTTGTTCAGAACTTGTTAGCACTAAATAAGCTACTAAATACTATAGCACTTAACCTTCCTCATTACCTAGAGGAAAACAGTTTTTGTACTTACTTTTCTCACTTGCTTAGAGAAAAACAGCTCTTGTACTCACTTTCCTCACTTATCTAGAGGAAAATATTTTTTTATTCAGGCATGTCCAAGGGCCAGCTCCCAGTGTTCTCTCCTGTCTATCTGATGAATCTGGGCATCTTGAAGCAATATAGAAATTGCCTCATGTACACATACAACCCTCTAATCCTACTACCCAACACTACAACCTGTGAAAGATGCACTTATCTAGCCAAACTGGAGGTAAAGCTCGCTCCAACCAAGACTGAACTTGACAGTCAAGAGGAGAAGGTAAACATTTGCACCACACCACACTCATCACATAGTCTCACTAAATCTACACCACCAAAATCCACACATAGTAACACAAAAACATTTGTGGAGGCTCTCAATAATAATCTAAGCAACAGAGACCTCCAAAGCAGAAACGCAAGCAACCTCCATCCTCCAACACAACCCAAATGACACACAGCCCGCAGACTCAGTGTGCCACTCAACCACAGCCAATAAGGCAAAACAATGTACCCAACACACTAGTCATAGGTGACTCTATAGTTAGGCACAATGATGTCCCACTCACCAGGCTAAACAAGGAGAAGGTTACTGTCAGCTGCCTGTTGGGTGCCAGGATCCGCCACATAACCCATGCACTCAGGTCACTCCACAACAAGTACACATATGACTCTGTCATTGTCCATGTTGGTGTGAATGACCTGAGATGTACCTCCCTGGACTACATGAAAAGAGACATGAAAGAGCTCTCCGATCTTGTAGCCCAGGCAGGTACGACTCTAGCCAGCATTCTACCATCATCCAGAATGATACCGCAGTACAAGGACAAAATGACTGACTTCAACAATTGGCTAAGCTTCTGGTGTCATTCTAAGGGGATCCAGTATCTGTCTGCTTGGGATGACATGGTCAACAGACCATGCTGCTTTGCCACAGATGGCCTGCACCTGTCACTCTTGGGATTCTGAATATTGGCTAAGGCTTTTGCCACCCCTATAGTGCCTTTTTTAGGCAAGGTTCAAATGACAAATTCACCACTGTAACAGGAACAGGTAAGCAAAAACTGAGGGTAATGCTACTCAATGCTAGAAGTCTAAATCTCAAAATGCACTCACTCGAGGCACTCCTTAAAATGGAGAACATCGATATTTGTGCAGTGACTGAGACCTGGTTCAAGGCTCCAGAGAGCATCCCTGCACTACCACGCTATAACTCATACCACACTTTTCGGCCATGTAACCTGGACCAAAACACCAAAGGCGGAGGTGTGGCCATATTCATTAAGGATATCCACACCTCCAGGCTAGTTGCGCTCAGTATAATGCATCCGAGGTTATCCAAGTGCAACTAACTCTGGGCAAAACTGCAATCCAAATTGCAGCTTGATACAGATCCCCAACCATGCCCCAGGATTCCCACTCCTCTTTTTTAGATATACTGGAAAATATTAGGGTTCAATCAAACACCCAATAATGGGCGACTTCAACTACCCCATCATTAACTGGGAAAACTACTCGTGTACCAACTCCTTAGCTCAACCCTTTCTGGAATTCATAAACTCCAATGCCCTGGATCAACTTATCCACACCCCCATCAGGGGCAGCAATATCCTAGACCTAGTCATTACCAACATGAGTGACTAGTGTTCCACACCTGAAGTCAACTCCTCGTTGGTCTGATCTGACCAAAAGCTAATCACCCTTGATATCCACATCCCCCCTCACCCCCCATTAAGGAAACCACGGTAAAAAATTTCTCCAAAGCCAACTTCATGCTTCTTAAGACAGAAGTGGTAAACTTCATGACACCCATGCAGATGGACAATACAGTTACAACTGCTGAATCCTACACAAATGCACTCTATAACCACTTACACGAGTGCATGGATCATGCAATCCCAAACAGAACCAAGACACTATCCTCCAAAAAAGGAAGACAATCTGGTAGTCCCCTGCCATAAACAAACTGTACAACAGAACGAAGAAACTGTTGCAAAAGACAGTAAAATCCCATGAGTGGAGGAGCTCCCTGGTCAACCTCAGTAAGAAGCGGATATCCTCCAAAGCTAGCTACGAAAACAAAATCACCACTAATTCTAAGGACAACCACAAAGCATTCTATAGCTATGTCAAGAATCTTGATGGCAACACCCAGATCTGCCCTGAGTTACAGCACAACGGCACGAAAATTACAGAACCAACTGATATTTCCAACATCCTAGCAGAAAGGTTCAGTGCTAACTTTACCCCCCTCACCCCCTAAAGGGCCCATATCTATACAGGAAAAATGCAGAGTCCCTGTAATCCCAACTATGCAGGTAAAAGCTGCACTCTCTAAAGCCAAAAATGCAGCATCCATGGGACCGGACAACATCCCAGGCTGCAATTTACACGAACTTCAGAATGAAGTGGCTGCCTCGCATCAGGCGTTGTGCCCACTGAATGGCGCACAGCAACAGTTACCCCACTCCACAAAGGGGGAGCCACCACTGATCCCGGGAACTATTGACCTATTAGCCTGATGAGACTGGTCTGCAAGGCCATGGAACGTATCATCATGGAACTCATAAACAAAGACATTGGTAACCTCCACCCAGTTTGCGTTTGTGAAAGGCAGATCATGCCTCCTGAACCTGATCGACTTCTTTGAGGCAGTCACCAAAGCCGCAGGCAAGGGTAAGGTGGTTCACACAGACTATCTTGACCTCGCCAAGGCTTTCGACACCATCCCCCATTCTGGAATTATAGCTAAACTCACAAAACTAGTATAAGTCCATACATCACAAGATGGGTTGCCAACTGGCTCACTGACAGAACCCACACTGTAAAGGTTGCAGACTCCAAATCTGACTTCAAACCAGTGACAAGTTGAGTACCACAAGGTTCAGTCCTGGGACCTCTCCTGTTTGGTATCTACTTCTCAGAAGTACAGGCTAACACAGAAGGCCTCTGGCTAATGAAGTTCGCAGATGACTGCAAACTAGGAGCCATTGTCAAGTCCCCAAATGATGTGGACATCCTACAGAAAGTCCTCGCTGAGACAGATGCCTGGTGTCAGAGCCATGGTCTCAAGCTCAATGCCAAAAAGTGCAGTGTCATCCCCTTTGGTAAAAACTCTGTACCCATAAACAACCACATAGGCAGCAATCTACTTAACACCGAATGTGTGATAAGAGACCTTGGGACCCAGGTGGAGAGTAGTCTCTTCTTTGATAGTCACATTGCCACAGTAGTCAGGAAGTCCTTCTACGTGGCACACCTCATCATAAAAGGGTTCTCATCCAGGAAAAAAGAGGTCATTGTTCCCCTTTACTCGACACTCATTAGACCCATTATAGAGTACAATGCCCCTTTTGGAATGTACCTCACAAGACATCTGCACCAGCTGAAAAGGCCACAGAAATACTGGCCTCAAACAAATGCTCTACACTGACTGCCTCAAAAAACTCCAGCTTTATTCCGTAGCATATCGCCTACACCGAGGTGATTTCTGCCTAACATATAAAGCTATGTCAAACACAGAGCTGTTGGACATGCTACACCTAAAGAAATCCCAATCCCTCCAAGCTACACGCTCTAGGGACCTAAACCTTGTCACCACAATAAACAGGACATGCTGGAGGTAGAGATTCCTGTCCCAGAGACTTCCCATACTCTGGAACACGTTACCCATCTATGTCAAGCAAAAGTTCGTCATTAGCACTCTTCAAGAAAAATCTTGATGAGTGGATGGGAAATAGGAAATACATGCCAGGGATCACTTCTGTGTCTCTGCTCGACAGTGGCACAGGAAAATAACTTTCTTGGGTGGCGTAAGCCAGGGAAACTTGTTGGCTAGGCTTAAATAGGCCCTTGGGCCAATAGCCTAGTACCTACCTATGAAATAATATCCCCACCTTCTGACTTTTCAGGGAGACCGAAGATTCTTATGTTTGTTCTCCTCTCTCTATTCTCCAGGTCATCTATTTAGTTAATTAACCAGTTGTTTTTCTGTAGGAGGTAGTCACACTGATTTTTTTCTTCCTTGAGTCTCCCATCAATGTCAGTAAGTGAAGTTTCAATGTCTACTATTTTAGTTTGATGTTGCTGTAGCATTTCATTAAGGAGATCAGTTTGTTTTTAACAATTTTCCTTGAGGTTTTCTAGACTGTCAATAAATCTGTCCATTTTTAGAGGTAATTCATGAAGAGTTACTGACATCAGTTTGATCAGAATGGGAATTCTTTGAGTTGTTCATTTCCACACAGAAGAAACAATCTCCAAAGTATTTTGACAGGAAAATCTTGATGAATCCACTTCAAAGTTGATATATTGGTAGTTTAGAAGATAGTTGACAATATTGTTTTGTTTTTGTTAGAAAAGAATAAACATTTTCCTGTATTTTAGGATAGTTTTGTGGAGCTCAAAAAATCTGCTGCTAACAGTTGGCCATTTAGGCTCCACCCCTCCACACATTTTCATCATTCTTGATAAGCTAAGTCTTTATTTTCAGAAAGTACTGACTGATTTGTCTGTAACCTCAGAATACCTGCCTAAATACTTCATCCTTAAACTTTCAGGGTCTACTTATTAGTTTCTCCTCAAGTGTTTGGCAGTGCCCTGTATAGACACAGGCACCCTGAGTGACATTTTTCTTGTAAAACCACAATTTAAATTTCACCAGTACTTAGTTGCAAATAGCACAGCTAGTTTGCAGTGACAAGCACTGTCCCTAGAGTTGCAAACCAGATACTCCTGACATTGCTTTAAATTCTCAATACAACTGTCTAATAAATAGAAAGGGTCAGTTGCCATAGACATGAACTATCCCACTATCTCCATTAGCAGATTGGTGGATATGGGCATCCTGAGGCAACGTAGAGATTGTCACATGTTTACTGACAACCAGTTAATTCTCAAACAAACTGATATGGTATGCGAGAGATATATTTACACAATGTCAGTGGAGGCAAATCTCTCACATAAAACTACTCCTAATATTAATAAGGTTGTCAGTATTACACATTGCTGTACCTACCTATCACACACAATTCTAAGCAGATGTATAGACCCACATATGCTGAAGCACTTAAATGTAAACCCCAAAGACATCCTAGATGAAGTACACAACAAATACTCTCAGCAGCACCGAATGCACTTTTCCAAAACAACACTCACATCAACACACAGTCACATCTCATGGAGCCTTTACTTCTAAACCCATAATGCAAGCCACCACACATTCCAGCAATCTGGTCATTGGACTCTCCGTAATGAGACACACTGATGTCCCTCTCACCAGCCTGAGTAAAGAGAAAGTCACAGTCAGTTTATCAGGTGCTAGGATCTGCCACATTACTCACTGGAACACCAGCATCACTATAACTCAGTCATACTAGATGTGGATGTAAATGACTTGAGATGTACCTCCCTAGACTATATGAAGAGAGACATCATGGAGCTCTTAGAATATGTGCCGTAGGGTGGTATGAACCTAAATGAGCAGCATTTTATCTTCTCCAAGGCTGATGCCACAATATGAACAAAAGATGACTGACTTTAATAATTGGCTTAGTTTCTGGTGTCATCCTAAGAGGGTGCAATATTTGTCAGCATGGAATGAGATGGTTAACAGACCATGCTGCTTTGCCAGCGATGGTCTGCACCCTTCCCCTCTAGGCTTTCAAAAATTAGCTAAAACACTGTCTTCCCCATGGTGCCTTTTTTATGCAATGCCAAACTGAAAGTACTTTCAAAACAGCAAATCAAAACCAAGGAAATCTAAAGGTATTACTGGTCAATGCTAGGAGTCTAAAAAAAAACACTCCTTAGAAGCTCTCCTCCCCCTAGAGAATGCTGATATATCTGTAGCCACTGACACATGGTTTAAAGCCGCAGACAGCACACCAACAGTGTAAGGCTATAATGCCTTCCACACATTTAGACCAGTTACTACACGGACAGGAACTAAAGGTGGAGGTGTCTTGCTTTACATCAAAATTAAATCTACCTCAAGGCTGATCAAACAGGACAATGTACATCAGCTGCTCCATCTTCAAATTACCATACGCACATTCCAATACCACTTCCTTGAAAACTATTGGCCCCACTCTATGACCAAGGGAATCCATACCATGTATTTAAACATATTGGAATCACTCACTGTCCAACCCAATACCTTATTCAAGGGTAATTATCACTATTAACTAAGAATCCCATACAATGCCAAATGTACAGGCACAGAGATTCCTGGGTTTTGTAAACACAAACTCCCTGGACCAGACTGTCAGCTCACCAGCCAGGGGTGCAACCGTACTTGATCTGGTCTTCACTACCATGGAGAGTGCTGTATACCCCCTAATGTAATGTCTTCTTTGGTAAGGTCAGATTACAAAATAGTCTCCTTTGACGTAAAAGTAAAACCTGGTACCCCAGTTAACCCTGGAATATTCAGGAACTACTCTAAGGCTAACTTCCTGCTATTAGGTGATAACCTGGCAAAATTTCAAAGCCACATAAACCCTAAGAACACTGCTGCCTATGCAGAACTGTTCACAGAAACCCTATACAAGCATGTTAATAGCTGCTTAGACGTAAATGTACCCACCAAGAAGAAGTACAGAACTAAGTCGAAAAACAAGCCATCTTGGTAGAATCATAAAATCAATAGGCTGTATAACCAGAAGGAAGAAAACCATGGCAAAAATAAGGAGGTGTAGCACTCAGCAGGGTAAAAGCACTCTCATCAAACTAAGCAAAGAATTCAAAAGACAAATTCTACCAAAGCCAAACTTGACTTACATTTGGCCTCCCAGGCCAAGGACAACCACAAGGCATTCTTTAGCTATGTCCGCAACCTCATAGGCAATACACAATTGTGCTCAGGGCTCACTGTAAATGGAGCCACCTATATTGAGGCAGAAGATATAGCAAACCTACTGGCCGACAAATTCTGTTTCAACTTTACCCCTCTCTCTCTCCCTATCAATCTTCCCTCAAGAAATACAGTCAAATATAACTCCCCCTGCTATGACTAGGGAACAGGTCCTTAATGCTCTCTCTAAGGCCAAGAACACTGCATCAACGGACCCAGACAATATTCCACGATACCTTCTAAATAGCATGAAGCATGACCTATCATGCCCCTGGAACTGCAATTTAGACTCCAAACAAGCTTCATGTCTCATGAATGGAGAACAGCAACAGTCTTCCCTCTGCACAAAGGTCAGTAATTAAAAGTTTCCTGGAAAGTACAGACTCAGAAGTCTCACTAGTCTTATATGCAAAGCCATGGAAAGAATTATTATGGAAATGATCAATAATGATATAGTAAACCTCCAGACACTGGATCCAACCCAGTTTGGTTTCATCAAGGACAGGTCATGCCTACTCAACCTGGTGGACTTCTTTGAGAAGGTCACCAAAGCAATCGATTAGGGCAAAATGATTCACACAATCTACCTTGACCTGGCCAAGGCATTTGACATAATACCCTACTCAGGCATTGTTGACAAACTCAGGAAGTTATGTACAAACCTGTATGTCACCCGGTGGATAGCCATCTGGCTCACAGACAGGACCCAGGAAGCTAAAATTGGAGAGTCCTCCTCTACAAAAAGGCTAGTCACAAGTGGAGTCCCTCAGGGATCAGTACTTGGAGCACTCCTTTTTGGCATTTACTTCTCAGAAGTCAGGGCCAATGTCAATGGTCTCTGGCTGACTAAATTTGCAGATGACTGCAAATTAGGAATGGTCATTGCAGCCAACACCAACACAAATGTTCTCGAGGAAGAGCTGACACAGACAAACAACTGGTGTCAGAGCCATGGACTAAACTAAATGCCAAGAAGTTCATAAAAGTATCCTTCGGGAAGTCATCCATCCCTAGTAATTATCATTTTGGCAACACACCCCTTAGAGCTGACCCACTAGTCAGGGACGTAGGGATACACACAGACAGTAATCTAGCCTTTGACCATCATGTGTCTACAGCAGTGAAGAAATAATTCTATGTTGTGTAACTTATAAAAAAAGATATGGCATCTAGATCAAAGGAAGTCATTGTTCCACTGTATTCAACATTCCTCAGACCTATCATTGAGAACAATGTCCCCTTGTATGCACCTAACCAGGCATATCCAACAAATGGAATGTCCACAAAGGTTCCTCACTAAAAGAATACAGGGCATAAGTAAAATGTCCTATGCAGACTGCCTCAAGGCTCTATCCCTGTATTCTGTCAACTGCAGGCTGTTGAAGGGAGATCCATGCTTGGCATAAAGGGCATTGTCAGACCCCACTCTGATGGACCTCCTGCATTATCAGCAAATACAAACAGCACCATAATTACCCAGTCTAAAGATTTAAACCTTGCCTGTGATATAAATAGGACCTGTTGGAAAGACAAGTATGTATCCCATAGACCACCCCCGTCTCTGGAGCAGGTTCTCCATCCATGTGAAGCAGAGTTCCTCGATCAGTCAATTCAAGTGTAACTTGGAACAACTGGATAGAGAACAGGAAATTCATCCTTGCTCTGGCACCTGTCTCTCTAATGGACACATACAACTTGTAAATGGTTCATCTCCCAAGCCACTGCTTGTAAATGTTTCATCTCCCAAGCCCCTGGTTACACTTATCAAGGGTACCAGAACTTGTCAGAGATCTGGGATGCATGGCTAGGCTTAAAAAGGCCTTTGTCATTAACCTAGTAAACAGCTACACACTTATGAGGGTCTTTTGATCTACTGTATACTTTGAGGAGTCTTTTTTTCCTTTAATTCTAATTTTAATTTACGTTAGTGGTTCACCAGGTTGGTTTGTTCTTAAATTTCTCATTATGTTTAGATTTGGTTGGGATTGACAGTCATATACTTTTACCTAAGTTGGCACCGAACACCTTTGTGAAGTTATCTGCTCTGGCAATGTCTGGATTAATAATGCTATACGTAATTTTTGAAAGTTTTGTCATAGAATTTGATGAAATCAGTGCATTTTAAATCTCTGACTTCTAAGATATTGTTTTTAGTGGGTTTAGAGATTTTCAAGGTGCAGGTCAGTAGTTTGTGATCCAACTAAATTGGGGAGAAGCTATTAGGAGAATAGTAAATGAGAAAAGTATATTCAAAATGCCCAGGTCAAGAATATTATGTCCTTTTGTGGCCTTGTTAATCGAGGGCGGCCATGGTGGTGCAGTGGTTAGCACTGCTGCATCACAGCAAGAGGTTCTCCGGTTCAATTCTCGGCTGGGGTGCCTTCTGTGCAGAGTCGGCATGCCCTCCCTGTGGTCATGTGTGTTTCCTCCGGGTGCTCCGGTTTCCTCCCACATCCCAAAGACATGCTGTAGGTGGATTGGGCACATTAAATTGGCCCTAGGTGTGAGTGTGTGTGTGCCTTCTGTGGAAGGTTGGGTGCCGGGCTGGCAACTCGACACCGTAAAACTCCACTGCCAATCATGAGCAGATGGTGATCTGCTGTGGCAACCCCTAACCGGGAAAAGCCAAAAGAAGAAAAAGAAGAAGAAGTGGCCTTGTTAATCTGGTCCAGGGAGTTTTTGTTTATTAAAGCTAACTTTTGGGAGTATCCTACATTAGCGTTATAGGTACTCCAGCTTACTGAGGGTTAGTTACCTCTCCCAAAATAATGGAGTTCTAATTAATAGGGAGTTCATAAAGTACATTTAGGAACTTTACTTGCTTTTCTATGGCATGTAGAGGGTGCCTTGTAACAGGATATAAACTGATAGTTGGTCCATTTATTGTGATTTGAAGCAAAATTAGTTCCATATGTGGGTCTCTAGGAATCTGTCTAGAAGTAATTAATATGGCACTAACAAATACTGAGACACCACGTTAGTCATTATCAGTTCTGAAGGATGGTAAGAGCAAACCTCAGGAATTGAGGGAATGTTTCCTGAACATTTAAATCAGGTTTCACTAATTACACTGACATGGATATATATGTTCCAGATCCAGGAAAGCTTTAAAGTTGTGCAGTTAGTTTTGTCTTTGGCATTGAGCAGAATCACCTTAATAGGATCCTATTTTGGATTTGATATGTTACTTGTGTTGGAATATACATTAGCTGCAGTCTGCCTAAAAATGCACTATGAGATCAGCAAAGGCTTTAGTCAGTGTATGGAAGCCTTTCCTTTGTGAAACAAATAGGACTGTTGAAGATCCAAAACTGGCACATACTTAATCCCATCTACAATGGCTGTTTAGTCAGTTGTTGAAATCTTCTTCTAAGCAGTTTGTTGAACTTCTTTGGTTATGCTGCAATTTGTACTTATTCAAAAAAAAAGCAAAAGCATTTCATATGTTTATACTAGTAACTTACTTTGGTTGAGAAACTGCATCTGCGTAGAAACTTTCTGTAAATAAGAAAAGTAAAAATAAGCAATCAAAATATTTTAAAACATACAAAAAACAGAATCTGTAAATAAAATACAGATACTCACCTTCACTGCCATAAAAAAGAAAAGAAAAAAAAGAAGGAAACAAAGAATTACAATATGCTAAGCACAAGAATGTATAATTTTAATATTTTGTGTGAATCAATAAATAAAGCAGAACACATTTAACTGGATTTTTTGCTGATGTCAGATCAACTTAAGAGTACAACTTAAAATGTGTTTTTGAGTAGCATTAGGTACACAGCTTATGAATGCACCAGTATCCATAAAAGTTGATCAAACGGAAAGTCAAAAAAAAGCACTCTGCCAGTGAATAAACAACTGAGAATATTTGAAGAGCACTGGCATTTTCAGTGCATGAACTTAAACCTAAAATTTGGTCGAAGTGCTTCAGGACCCTCTCATGCAAAATAATGTAAGCTAACAGTACCCAGAAGGCAGTGCACATCATGTAGCCTGGTGAGGATTATATACCTCCTGCATGTCCATGACACATGTATCACCATAGTGCAAAGACATACCATGTAATCTGGTGAGGAGTATATACAGCTTACATGTGCCTGATACATGTTTTACAATAGTGCAAACACACACTATGAAGCCCAGTGAGTGTATACCTCACATATGTGCCTATTTGTTTTACAATAGTGCAAAGACACACAATGTAGTCTGGTGAATACTGTATACCTCTTGCCTGCCCCTGAAACTTGTTTCACAGTACTGCAAAGAGCACACTACTCTTGGAGGGAGAACTATGCAGGTTGGATGGGAAAAAATTCCAGAGAGGTGCTCCTTTGCCATTTTATGAAGGTGCCAAAATGCTTTCGTAAGTAATAAATTTACAAGTCTTGGGCGTCAAATTCCAATACTGTATATAAAAGTAAAACTGTTAAATTATGATTCTTGTTAATTATTATCTTGGTAATTAGGAGACTGTAAGCTCCACAGCAGAGACACAGAGTAAATCTGATTTCAGTGTTCATAAAGATTCTAATGACTGCAACAGATACCAAAAAAAAAAAAAAAAAAACAACACAGACTTCTGGATCCTGTCCTAATTCCCACAGAGAGGGAGAAGGATCTGTTTGTGAAGACACCATTTGCCAGGTTTGATTAAAGCATATGTAATTTAGAGTGGTTTGCAGAGAACTAAGTAAACACAACCATTTGATACCTCAATGAAATGGAGTCTGCTAAAATAGGGGAGAGGACTTGGGAGTCTGGAGGTAGACTGAGGGAGTACAAAATGTATGGTAAAAGTCAGGAAAGGAATACACAGGACAGTTAAAAAGGATAATTTGGGGGGTTCAAAATAGATGCAAGAGACACACTACAAGAACCGAAGCAAAAGGTCTGGAAAGATGCAACCTGGAGGCAAGGTTACAATAATGGGATCAAGAAGGTAAACAAAGGACGTTTTGCATACAAAGCAGAAAGGAGGAAGCACCACAACTAGTCAAGATGAGCAAAGATGGGATTGTGATCACAGAAGACAAGGACAAATCAGAGGTGTTGGGTGAGTTCCCTGCTTCAGTTTAAAAGATGAACAGTGCAAAGGCAGTAGATAATGTAGACATGGGACAGCAGCCCACTAACAGTGGGACAAAAACAAAGGTTAAGAAGAAACTGGTTGTGGTGGGGGAAACAATAGGCTGTCTCACAGGGTCATTGGAAATCTGGATAGTGTTGTAGAAGAACCCTCACACTCTTCAAATTTTCCCTTAAAACTACCTTCCTCGAACTATACTACTGATCTAATCAGCGTATCCTATAATTAAAAAGATCATCTCTACTTGACTCCAAGTAGACTATTCTCTATCTGTTAAACGTAGCACTTGCGCCTACAGTACTTATTACCTTGATACGGCACTCTTGTCATAGATAGTACCCCAAAAAGGCAACCCCCCATTTCTCGGTCACCCACGTCCCCCGGAATCTTTTTAAAGTTTTTGTCTATTCCTTCCAGCATGTCGAGGGATCAGTTGCTAGTGTCCTCTCCTGCTCAGCTGGTGAACCTGGGAATATTGAGGCAATGTTACAATTGCCTCATGTACACTGAACAACCCTCTCCTCCTCCCACAAAACACAAATACATGCGAGAGATGCAACTATACGGCCAAACTGGAGGCTGAGCTCTCTCAACATAGGACTGGCAAGACCAGTCAGGAGGAGAAGGTTACCACACACACTATAGACCCAGTCTCACATATTACCATTACAACCTCAAATCATACACATAAACACACAAAGACATACTCGGAGGCTCTGATCAAAATCTACCAAAACAGCAGAGGCCACCAAAGCAGATACCCAAACAACCACCACCTCAGAACACAACACCTGCAACACATAGACCTCACAGTCAGAGTGTCAAACAGTCACAGCCCTTAAGGCCAAACACAATGCCAGACACACTAGTCATTGGTGACTCCATAGTCAGACACACTGACGTTCCGCTCACCAGACTGAGTAAGGAGAAGGTCACAGTAAGCTGCCTGTCGGGCTAGAATCCGCCACATAACGCAAGCACTCAGGTCTCTCAACAGCAGGTACAAATATGACTCAGTCATTGTCCACGCTGGTGTAAACGACCTGAGACGTACCTCCTTGGACTACATGAAAAGAGACATTGAGGAGCTCTCTGATTATGTAGCCCAGACAGGTATGACCCTGACCTTGAGCAGTGTCCTACCTTCACCAAGAATGATGCCACAATACAGAGATAAGATGATCAGCTTTAACAATTGGCTTAAACACTGGTGTCATTCAAAGGGGATCCAGTGTCTGTCTGCCTGGGATGACATGCTGGACAAGCCACGCTGCTTCAAGGGACGGCTTGCACCTGTCACCCCTGGGATTCGGATATTGGCAAAGGCTCTTGCCACCCCATAGTGCCTTTTAGGCAAGGCTCAAATTCTAAACCTACCACCCTAGAACACAAAAAGGAAAAAAACTAAGGGTAATGCTGCTCAATGCCAGAAGTCTAAATCTCAAAATGCACGCACTCAAGGCCCTTCTCAGTATGGAGAACATCGATGTCTGTGCTGTGACAGAAACCTGGTTCAAGGCTCCTGAGAGCACCCCAGCGCTATCAGGTTTTACCTCATATCATGCGTTCCGGCCCCAAAATCTGGACAATACCAAGAAAGGAGGGGGGTATCCATATTCATCAAGGACACCCACACCTCAAGACTGGTGGCAACGCACGATGCATCGGAGACCATCCAGGTGCAATTAACCATAGGCAAGACTGCTCTGCAAATTGTAGCATGTTACAGGCCACCCTCACAAACTCAGGAACCTCACATGGCCTTCCTGAAAACACTAGAGGGATAAATGTATCACCAAACACCATCATACTAGGTGACTTCAATTACCCTAATATAGACTGGGAACACTACTCAAGCCCAAACACCCTAGCCCAAAAGTTCCTGGAATTCATAAACTCAAATGCCATGGAACAACTAGTCACCATCCCACAAGAGGAGATAACATACTTGATCTCATCATCACGAACATGGGAGCACAATGTTCAACACCGGAGGTGTACCCCTCACTGGTGAGATCAGACCACAAACTAATCTCGCTGGAGGTCCTCATCCCACCCCACCTGAAATAAAAAGACCACAGTAAAGAACTTCTCAAAAGCTGACTTCACACTTCTAAAGACTAGTGTGGTCTCCTTTAAGGCCCCGAGCGGCGGAAAACAGTACTCAAGCCGCTGAATCACTTACAAATGCCTTCTACCAGCACCTGCAGGACTGCATGGATAAGGCAATCCCAAGCAAAACAAAGACTCTTTGTACCAAAGGCAAGCGTCCAGTCTGGTGGACCCCAGCGATAAACAAACTCTACAACAAAGGAGGAAGCTACTACAAGATAGAGCAAAATCCTTAAAAGGTAAGACACCCTTGATCACTATAAGTAAAAACTAAGAGCTCTCATAAAATCATCCAAAGCAAATTTCGAGAGAAAAATCGCTAAAGACTCAAAAGACAATCATAAGGCCTTCTTTAGCTATGTTAGAAACCTGGGAGGAAACTCCCAGATATGCTCAGAGCTAGTTCAAAATGATGTGAAGATTACTGATCCTACAGACATTGCCAACATACTGGCTGACAGGTTCAGTGCAAACTTCTCCCCTCCCCAAAAGGAGAGATATCTATACCAAACGATTGCAGCCCCCCAAACATCTCCAGCGCCCAAGTGAGAACTGCTCTCTCCAAAGCAAAAACACAGCATCCATGGGATCTGATGGTGTCCCCGGCTGTGTGCTCCATGAACTCAATGAGGAATTAAACCCACAGCTAGGACAGCTGTTTAATCAAAGTCTTACCTCTGGATACGCACCCAGGAGTGGCGCACTGCAACTGTGGTACCACTTCACAAAGCGGTGCCTCCACCGACCCTGGAAATTACCGGCCCATTAGCTTGACAAGCCTTATCTGCAAAGCCATGGAGAGGATCATAATGGACCTCATAAATAAAGACATAGGGAATTTGCAGACTTTGGATCCAACCCAGTTTGGCTTTGTCAAAGGCAGATCATGCCTTTTAAACTTGGTTGACTTTTGAAACAGTCACCAAAGCCATTGATGAGGAAAGGCAGTCCATACAGCCTACCTCGATCTGGCTAAGGCCTTCGATACAATACCCCATTCGGGTATCATTGAAAAACTCATCAGCTTAAATGTCAACCCATACATCACAAGATGGGTTGCAAACTGGCTGAGTGACAGAACCCACAGGGTCAGAGCTGCTGGCGCCATGTCAGACTCAAAGCCTGTCACAAGTGGTGTCCCACAGGGCTCAGTCCTGGGCCCACTCTTGTTTGGCATCTACTTTTCCGAAGTACAAGCAAACACAGGAGGGTTATGGCTGACAAAGTTTGCAGATGACTGCAAACAGGGCCATAGTAGAAAACACATCTGACACAGATATCCTTCAGAAGGGTCTCACAGAAGCGGATAACTGGTGCCAGAGCCACGGCCTAAAGTTAAATGCCAAAAATGCATAGTCATACCCTTCGGGAAAAACAAGGTTACCCCTAGCTACCAAATAGGTGGCAATCCACTGAGCACAGAAGAAGTTATCAGGGACCTGGGGACCCAGGTTGATAGTAGTCTGTCATTCGACACCCATGTAGCTAAAGTAGTTAGGAAGACCTTCTACATTGCCCACCTTATCATGAAGGGATTCTCATCTAGATCAAGGGAGGTCATAGTCTCCCTTTACTCATCACTCATCAGACCAATGATTGAGTACAATGCCCCATTCGGAATGTATCTGACCCGACACTTGCAGCAGCTGGAGAGGCCACAAAGTTCCTCACCAAAAGGATAAAGGGTCTCAAAAATCTGTCCTATGCTGCCCGACTGAAAGAACTCCAGCTCTATTCAGTCGCTTACGCTTGCTCAGAGGTGACCTTTGCCTATCATACAAGGCCATGTCAAACCCAGATTTGATGAATATGCTTCACCTCAAAAATCTAGATCCATCAGAGCCACAAGGGCGGGAGACTTAAACCTTGACACGGCTATTAATAGGACATGCTGGAGGGATAGATTCATCACCCAAAGACTCCCTATGCTGTGGAACAAAATCCCGGTACATGTGAGGCAGAGCACCTCGCTGGCCTTGTTCAAGAGAAATCTTGACCAATGGATGGGAGATCGCAGATATACCCCAGGGATTACCTCAGTGTCACTGCTCGACAGAGGCACAGCAAAATAATGGGTATAGTTCCCCATACTAAAGGGGTGGCGTAAGCCACAAAACGATGGGCTAGGCTTGTAAATGCCCTCGGGCAGATAGCCTAGTATGAACCTATGAACCTATGACTGGTCAGTACAGAAGTATCCTTGGAATACAAGGGAGAGCTGCAGTACCTACATCAAGGAAATGGAGGAAGGAGGAGAAATCTGTGGAATTACACGCCTGTTAGAATGACGGCAGTAACAAGAAAAATCACTGAGACATCCTTTAGGATGGGGCTGTTTGTCTACCTACAGAACATTCTCTTGGACAGCAAGCAACAAGGATTCACAGCAAGGAGGCGCTGTCAAGTCAAACCTTGACCAGTTTTATAACTGGATTATAAAAATACTTATATAGGTAATTGCAGTGTACATGGGAGAGCAGGCATATTTAGTCTACATTAAGAGTACAGGTCTGTCATCATACCTCTCAACCTCTTAGAGCAAAACATCTGAAGAAAGCCTAAAATGATGGGGGGACAAATAGGGACAGATTTTAAATATTGCTCTTACAAACTCAGAAAGTTGATAGAATAATAGGTTTTGCATTACCATGAATTTTCTGAAGGATGTGGAGTCTTAAACTCAAATGTTTTTCAATATGTAATGACTTCAATCCTCAGCTAATTTCTAGAAAAATACAGATTTTCGGAGGAACACACCAAAAATATGAAGCAGAAATCTGGACATTCTGCAAAAATCTGTACAGTTGAGTCTATATGGGGAGTACAGGTACGTCAAGCCTATATGGGGAGTACAGGTACATGTACACTACTTGGCAATTTACAGGTATGAGCAGTGTGGATGTAAATGCATGTGTGGTCTGCTTGGGAGTTACATCTAGTCCACAAAGGGGCCACAAGTACATTTATTCTACATGGCGAACTATAGTGTACATGGGAAGTACACGTACATGTAGTCAACATGGGGAGGACAAGTACATGTAGTCTACATAGGGAGGAGAGTTACATGAAGTCCACATAGGGAGTACAGGTAAATCTAGTATACATAGCAAATATAGGTACTTCTAAATTATATGTGGAGTACAGGTGCCTCTAGTCTACATGGGGAGTACAAGTATATGTATTCATCATGGGGAGCACAGGTATGTGTAGTGTACATGGGGAATAGGGCTACATGTAGTGTACATGGTGAGTACAGGTAAGTGTAGTCCTCATAAGGAATACAGGTATGTTTACCTTACATTGGGAGTACACATATATGACCTCTACATGTGGAGTTCAGGTACATGTAAACTACATAGGAAATACAGGAATGTTTATTTTGCATGGGGAGTACAGGTATGTGTTGGCTACAATGGAATACAGGTGCATGTAGTTTACATAGGGAGTACAATACCTCACAAATGCTCCTAGGCACAGTCTATCTTAATGGGGTAACAGGAACAATACAGTGTTTGGGTACAACAGACTTAGAAACTGGACAAGTGCAAGACTGAAACGAAGGGCAGAGAGAGTTGTAATTTAAAAAAATAAGTGACCAGGGAATACTGCAGGGGTACATCCTGGAGCCTATGTGCGTCAGTGGATGGGGAGTAAAAAGCCTTGGAAAAGATGACTATGTGGAGAGAAAGGTAGTGGTTGAGGTTTATAGAAGGCAAGTACAAAGTACTGACCATAGCATACATGCTGTATGTTGAAAAAGACAAAAGAGAGAGAGGGAATTGCAGTGTGACAAACAGGAGTGGCTAATTAGAGTTAGTAGAGCAACTCACTACAAAGAATTTGTGAGGGAAATGGAAAAGCTGCAAGTAGTGATGGAGGATGGGAATCTGGACACAGATGCCTGAGATGAGATGGGAGACACAGATTCAATGTGAAAAGATGTTTAGGACAAAATGAGGAAAGGGATATGAGGATGAGCTTCAATCTACATAATGGAGAGCATCAACTGTGAAGTCAGGAAAAAAGATGGACACCACCCCATGTGGGAGGTGAGGGAGTGATGGAAGTTACAACTGAGTTAGGAAATGATACAGTATCAGTGCACTCACCCCCAGACACAACAAGAAGAGGACAAGAGACCAGAGAAGAGAATAATTTATTTTATTTATTTATTTTACATTTGTTGACCGGGCTAGTCTAGCTGGATATATGTCCATTTTCAGTAGAGGCCCGGGGAGAAAAGCTCCAAACACGAATAATGACAAATTTAACGCTGTACAGAACCAGTAAGAATCACAATACAGAGGTAGTATTGGTCTAGTGAACAGTTGTAATAATAAATTTGTATATTAAATAATTTTAGTAAAAATTAAACTAAACAATTCTACAAAAATTAAACTAAACAATTCTACACATCACACTAGAAGGTATGAACAAGTCTTAGATAAGGGAAATAATATATATGTTATTCTCATATTACAGAGCAGGAGTTGTAAGTAGATTTGGAGGCAAAGGTTACAGGAGTAGGGATAGGGTTAAGAATAGAAAGTGAAAAAAAGATGTCAGTCTGGGTTAGTACATGGACAAAGCCAGTGAGTTTTCAGATGTTCTTTAAGATGTTTTTTAAAAAGAGAAGTACAAGCGATGGTAGATAATTCAGCAGGAAGCTGATTCCAGAATTTTCCTGCAGTATTTGAGCAAAGTGAATCCCCGGCATTGTTGTTAGCTTTATTTGAGAAAACTAGAAGCTTCTTAGCAGAGCGTAGTGTAGCTAGATTAGTATATGGTGTAATTAGATTAGTCAGGATAGGGGTGTTGTTAGGGTGGTATAGGATCTTTTGCGTAATAAGTAATTGTTGAAAGAGTATATGGTTTTGCAGTTCTAGCCATCCAAGTTGTTTGAGGTTAAGGCAGTGGTGAGTTTTAAAGGGGGAACTTGTGATGAATCTAGCTATGCTATTATAACAGGTGGAGAGTTTAGAGAGGTTGTTTTTGGATAGGTTGGTATATATAACAGAGGCATAGAAGAGGGTGGAAATGAGGTGGGTCTGGGCAATTGCTTTCCTTGCAGAAGGGGTAAGGAAGGGTTTTATTCTATAGAGGGTGCCAAGTTTTCTGTTAACAGACTTTATAGTGGAGTTTATGTGTTCATCGTAGTTGAGATGATTATCAATAGTTACACCTAGTAGGCGGGTTGTAGTCTCTGGGTTGATGTTGGTACCATTGTTAGAGGTTATAGAGAAGAGAGGAATGGGTGATTTATGAGTAGGAGTAAAAAGCAGTAGTTTTGTTTTTTTGGATTAAGGAGGAGGCAGTGTTGCATAAACCAGTTTTCAACATTCTGAAAAACAGTTTGGGTGAGGGAGTGGAGAGAGGATATATCCTTGGCTGTACATATTAAGGTGGAGTCATCTGCATATTGAATGCAGGTGGCTTGAGGTATGTTCATGTGTAAGTTGTTGGTAAATAAGGAGAAGAGTAGGGGACCTAGGACAGAGCCCTGGGGTACTCCAATATTTACTGGAAGTAGTGAAGACAGATTGTTATGCCAAAGTACTGCTTGCTGTCTATTTTCCAGATAAGACCTAAACCATTGTATGGCTTGAGGATCAAGAGAGTGAGCCTTTAGTTTGTCAAGCAGTAGGTTATGGTTAACCATGTCAAAGGCTTTTGACAGGTCAATAAATAGTGCAGAGGAAAATGTTGCGGTTTTTATATATAGAGTCGGTAAAGGATAAAAGGGCAGTAGATGTGCTATGGAATGGCCTAAAGCCATGTTGGCAGTTTGCCAGTAGGTTATTTTGTAGTAAGTGGTTAAGTAGTTGTTTGTGAATACATTTTTCCATTATCTTAGCTAATGGGGAGAGTAGAGCAATAGGGCGAAAGTTAGAAAGCTCTGTAGATGGATGATATGGGATATTTTCCATAGAGCAGGGATTTTGCCCTCAGAGATAGTTTTGTTAATAAGGATTGAAATGGTATAGTCTATGGCTTTTGCGACTATTTGTAGGTATTCAGATGGGAGTTGGTCAGCCGAAGGGGTGCAAGGTTTCAATTTTTGAAGTAGCTTACAGATGAGAGATGTAGATACAGGTTGTATTTGAAAGGTAGGTAATGAAGTATTGCAGATATTTGGTTGGGACGCAGTGATGGGTGGTAAATAATTGGCCAGGGTTTGAATGGCTTTTGTAAAGTAGTTATTAAAGGCGTCAGGGATCAGGTTGGAGTTGCTGTTGTTGAAGCCGGTTGGGTCTGGAGTAGTAGTGTGACCTGGCTGAAGGAGTTTGTTTATCCCAGACCAGAATTTTTGTGGAGTTTTTTGAAGGTGTAGGTAGAAATCTTTTTTGTCTCTAAGAATATCCTTCTTGGTGGCATTTCTTAGCTGTTTGAATTGGAGGTGGGTTGTTGGACATTTGGTAGATCTCCATTTAGCCCAGATTTTATTTCTGAGGAGTATCTTTTGCCTAGTTTGTTTTGTGAGCCAAGGGGCAGATTTGTTTTTTATTCTAGTAGAGCGATAAGGTGCATGGGAGTCTAGGATTTGAAGAAAGTTAGTATTAAAGTAGGTAACAGCTTCGTCTAGTTCTAGATAGGTTAGTGGTGACATGCTTGCAATTCGGTTAAGAAGCTGTCTGGATTAAATAATTTTTTTAAGCAGGCGGTTTTGAGATTATGAGTAGTTGCAATATGGACTTTTTGTCTAATAATGTAGGTAAGTATGTGGTCACTGATATCATCTGGGAGGGTTCCTGGAGTATAAGATTTAGGGTGGCTATTAATAAGGATCCAGTCCAGAGTACTTTCCTTGTTACTAGGTTTATGGATTCTTGTAGGAGTTGTTATTAATTGTGAGAATCCAAAGAGGTGTATGTGGTTGGTAGGGTTTAGAGACCTGCAAGTAGAACAGTCTATGTTAACGTCACCAAGTACAATGGTCTCCTGGGGTAGTTGGGTAGAGAGGTGGCTCAGCAGGTTCTCTAGAGAATATGTATTATTACCTGGAGGTAGATACATGCAGATTATGTAGACTGATTTGGAGTTATTGATTTGGAGTTTGATGGATAGGGTTTCAGATTTGATGTCTAATTATGGAAGTACATTAATGGGGGAAATTTGGAGGTTAGATTTATAGAGAATGGCTATACCCCCACCTTTCTTTATTTTACGGTAATTTCTGAGGATGTTTTAGCCAGGAGGGCTAATTTTCTGGTCTAGAGTAGATGGTTTTAGTCAAGTTTCTGTAAGACAAAGAATGATGAATGAGTGTACATCAAGGAGTGCATGCAGGTGGGAAATTTTATTGTTAATACTTCTGATGTTAAGGTGAGCTATCAGAAGGGAGTTAGATGGTTTCGTAATTGTAGAAACTATAGGTACTGTTAACTTGGTAGGGTTAGTAGTGGAGTCAGTATAGGGGCCAGGGTTTGGATGAATGTCACTGTCTAGGAGGGGGTGTTGCTGGGGGTATTGCAGAAATTTTAAGAGTTTATAGAGGTTAATGAAAGTCTTTTTGGTAGAGAAGTAAATAATGTGGGTTGTTCTGTGGAATTTTGGTAATATATAGTTAGAGAAACATGTTATGTTACTATGGTTAAGGGAGAAGGTGAATGAAGATGGTAAAGTTTGTTGGCTGTAATGGTTTTGTTCAGACAGAAAAAGATATTCATAGGAGGTAAGTGAATAATGTATGGTAAGACAGGCTAGTGTGGTAGTTAAGAGTAATAAGGTGGTGAAAACAGTTTTATTTGTTGGGGCCATAGTAAAAAGATTTAAGTAGGGAGTAGTTTGTGTTAGTAGGTGATGTAGTAAGGAAAAGAGAGTGTTTGAAGAGGATGAGCAGGTTATAAGTTAAGTTGGTGAGAAATTAACAGGGGCTTAGATAGGAGGTAGAGTAGTGTAGTGTAAGGTTGGAAAGCAGAGGGAGTGATTTGAAAGGGAGTTTAGTAGTACTAATCAGGAGATAGAGTAATGAGAGTGGCTTAGTGATAATGAGGTAAGTGATAGGAAGAGATAGAAGGGGGGAGTGGTTAGTGAAGTGTAAGTTTAGGACCACTGGGGGTGGGTGAGATTTGGGGGTAGGGAAGGGGAGCAGAGTGAGCCCGCAGGGTGAACGGAGCAGGTAGAAAACAGAGAATGGAGCAGCTAGAGGAGAAACAATCAGCAGAGCTGAATATTGAATGTAAGTCAAGTATGTCTAAGGTGAGAAGAAGCAAAGAAAAGTTAGGAGTCTATTAGAAAAACAGGCGGGTATAGCAAGTTAGAATAGAGGGTAAAGTGTGAAGTTTAGAGTAGTTTATGGTCAAAGAAGTGTAGAATAACAAAGCAGAATAACAAAAGGAAAAGCAGGAGAAATATTGGTTGGGATAGAGGTGCCACCTACTGGGCAAAGCTAGTATTACAAGCAGCTACTGTAAGGGGGTAGGCTATTGCAGATTATGGAAGGAGGAAAGGTAGTAAGAGGGGCACTAGGAGGTAGTGTAGGAGTATGGTTAACAAAGGTAGCTAGTTGGGGGAGGGTAGGAGGCTGCTGGCTGACCAGGCTCAGAGCGTGCTTTAGAACCCCTGGAGCAACAATGAATGGTAGTATGCGTTACAGGCAGGACATAGAAACATACTTTCTTATTTCCTTGACAGAGGGTGCAGGGAGTAGAGGCAGTGAGATGAAACCATGGGTCCTTTGTCAGCAGGTAGGTAGGTTCTCAGAAAGTATAGGCTGGAACAGTGCAGTGAAGATCAGGGTATAAATAAATAAAAGTATAAGAAATGATAGGATGTGTGCTCCCCCCCCCTTTTTTTTTTCTTTTTGTTAATGCTGTGAGCAAGCATTCATGGAGACAAGGCAAATGACTGCCCTCATTCAGCATGAATAAGAAATTAAAAAAGGAAAGTCTGTCATGGGTAACTTTCTTCCAGTAACAAGAAAGGTTTTGCTTCTTCTTTAACCCAAGAATCCCCTCACACTGTTTCAGTTCTAGTTCAGGGCAAATACAAATTATTGTTCCTCACTGCCTCTTTACTCCTCTAATCATTTCCATAGGAAGATATTAATGTAGATTTTATTCAGCATTCTTTCTTGACTGTACATACTAGATTAGATGCTTAACCACACTATTGCTTAATGAAGTCGTACAATAATTATATAAGAAGCATGAAAAATCTTTATGGTGCTCTTTATATACTCTTATATACACTTAATGAATGCACTGTACTTAAACTGAAACTTGCACAAAGTAGGTCTTAACTTATTTTTCCAGGTCTGTTGAATAGCTGTTTTATGCCTATGTACTTTAGGAAGATACCTTTCTTAAAGGATACAAGGCCTAAACAACATGTTCTACATGGACTGAATCAATGGCCTCTCAACTATACTCAGTATCCTACAGACTGCTACGAGGTGACCTGTATTTAGCATACAAGGCATCCTCTGACCCAATACTGATGTATTTGCTACACATCAGCAAGTTAAATAACATCAGAGAAAGTTAAATGTCATCACAAATTACTCAGTCTAGGAATCTACACCCCTTCTGCAGCACCAACAACAATTTGGAGGGAGAGCTACTTCTTGCAGAGGATACTGCTGCTGTGGAACAGACTCCCCATCTACATAAAACAATGTTCATCCTTGTCCATATTCAAGTGCAATGTGGATCTATGGATGGGAAACAGAAAATCTAACCTAGTACTGCCCCTTCTACAGCTAATGGATAGAGACAGCTCCTAAATAATTTATCCCACGCATGTGTCCCAACAAATTATCTATGGCAGAATCCCAGTTGTTCTCATTAAGGGAAATATATAATTGTCAACCACAGGGTGGATAAGCCAATCTCTAACCAAATGGGACAGGTCAGTTTGAGTACAAAAGGTGAAACTTGTTAAGCTTAAAATAGCCCACAAGGGCAGCTAGCCTAGTACTTACCTATGAACCTAAGGAGTATGACTGAGGCTTGGAATAGTATGTCTGATAAACGTTGCCAGTGATAAAGGAAGAACTTACCAGGAAAGCGAGGTGAAGGATAGTGTGGATAGTAGTAGAGCAAGTACAATTCCATGGGGAGAGGGATAAAAAATAAATGCAGGAAACATCATTGGGTGAATGAAATGACATGTATAGGATGGCATTTTTTTTTAAACAAGAAACATCTATATTGAGTTATTTATGATATTGGCAACTGTACATTTATATAAATGAAACAAAACCTTATTGACAAATTTTCAGTTGCAAACATCATACATCACATATAATTTTCTATACAGTCATTGTCAGTCAATTACAAAGTTCATTCTATTTCTATCTCCCATTAAACCTTATTCTTCCTCCAAAACATTAATCTGCATGTATTGCTCTCACAATTCTCCGTTTTTTACTTTGTGATTTGCTCTCCTACCCTTTTCTAAATATCCCACTTCCAGTTCTTTTACCTCTGTTACTATAGTCACTCTTTCTAGTACAGTTGGTTTAGACTTTGATTTCCATTTTCTCGTAATTGCTTTTTTAGCAGCCACAAGAGTTAAGCTCAGCAAAGCTGTACTATGTCTCGACAATTCCTATTCTGTATCACAGCTCAGAAAATATTTCCTTAGTTACACCAGTTTGCTCACTTAGTATTTCTAACAGAGTAGTCTGCAAGGAATTTTTACCTGCCAACTCATTACACTCCCAAAAAATGTTACCTCAACGTGGATGTGTACAGAAGTATATCATAGAATTTGTATGCATCGGGGTGCCTTATTCCATAAAAACAGGTCAGATATAAAGAAAGGGGGAGAGAGAATGCAGATGTAGTGCTCCGAAAAATAAAACCAAGAAGAAAGATGGAAAAAATTGGTGTAAGATGATCTGAAAGGACAGAAGCACTGAGGGAGAGGAATTTTTATAGCTATCAGAAGGCTTAAAAAATTGATGGATTATAAAATAAAGTTAAGATTGGGAAGGATGCACTACAGAGGTGATATCTGACATGTAGTCCTGGAATACAGGATAGATTTACCGGACAAATCTAGAGGAGAATTATCTCCCCTCTCAAAAAAGATAAGTGGTAGATTTAAAAATCGCTAGAGGTGATTTAAAGATAAGAACCCAACAAAACAGGTGCAGTATGTAAGGGAAAAAAGGAAAACCACCAAACAGCAAGGAAAGAACTACAATAAGAAGAGGTAAAAGGAAGAAAGAATGATAGAGCCTGGGTTAGGCACAGAGAAGTGAAATTTTATAGTTTTCTGGAAGCAAACAGTACAGCAGGACTGCAAGACAGCAGAGAAACATCAAAGTTCACAAACATATTAGTGGAATTACAGAACAAAAGAAAGCAGAAAAACAGAGATAATTAGATAAGAGTGTCCCTGGTGATGAACAGAAAGCAAGAAATAAACATATTAGCATTTCAAATGGCAGATAATGAAACAGGCAGAATATGGATGGACAAAATGTGGTTGGATGAAGTGGTTTAGAAGGATGAAAGCAATTACAAGAAAGGAAGTAAAAGAAACAATCAAAGATAACTACTGAAAGAAAAAAAGACAGGCTGAAAATGCTGCAGTAGAAAGGAAGCCATGTAAACAGTGAGAAAGAGAGGGAAAGATAATAAAAGCCCAATTACTGGGTAACAGATAAAAGTAACAGAAATGAGATAATAAGGAAACAAAAATATTTCTTGTGGTAAGAAGAAAACAAAGCAAGTAAGATGCTGACAGAGAATTAAAAAGGAAATGGAAAGGTAATCTGAAGAATTGAATAAAAGGGGACACTGGCCCATTACCTAGAAGTGGTGCAGGAAAATTATTGAATGCTTTAAAAGCTATACTGATTTATGTTAAAGAAGGGCAAGATCAGAATGCAGATCTGAGATTAAAAGGTTGTAGGCAGGAAATAAACTCAGGAATATACTACATGCAGAGATCAATGGAGAGAGAGTTAAGGGAAAAAAACAAAAATCTGATAAAGTCAGCGGGGAAAGACAAAAATGCTGTATAATTTTACATGGAAGGAATTCATATTCTAGGAAAGCCATTCCACACAGTCATTGGGATCCCCACGATGATTAATCCTTCCAGTAAGCAAAAATGTAATACTGCACTGTTATGACTGGCCATCACACAGGAATGCAGCATAAGCTTTATACAGCTCTGTCAAAGAATCTAAAATTATGTTTTTTTGGTCAGTCAAACATCCCACAGAAAATAAAAATGGTAAAGCTGAAGACGTGGGAATGGAGATGAATTTGCAGCATTTCCATAATAGCCTGCAGGGCAAGAGTTATTCTATTTCAAAAACTATAGCTACAGTAGATGCAAATAAAGTATGCTACAAGATGGTAGCTATGTAGAAAAACATGGATGTTACTGAAGAGAAAAATGAATACCCTATAAAGTCAAGCATAAAGGAAATCCCGAAATACAGGACCTTACTATAACTCCAATGCCTGACACGAGATAATATGGAAAACAGATCATGGCATCAGAATCCCAGCATTATGGACATTCCAAAATTAGTACTACAAGATGATTTGTGTGCCTTCATGAAAATAATGTCAGAAGTGTTGCATTTATCAGAGTTCTTCCAAACTTGAATAAAAGAGTATACAATATACTGTCAAGCTCTCGGATAATCCACAAAGGTCAAAGCATGTTTTCATATTCTTCATTCTAGGAATGATGAATAAAAACAATCAACAAAATAGAGACAGGAAGTGGGGAGGAATGCACACCTAAATTGCAGGTAATTTCTTATAGAAATTGAATCAGGCAAGACTGGTTCTCAGAGAGTACAGAGTGGAGTTGTAAAGTTGGGTGTGCCTGCAAGGACTGCATATCTTGCTGTGTTAGGTTGGGTGTGTCTGCATGGACTGCATATCTTGCTGTGTTAGGTTGGGTGTGTCTGCATGGACTGCATATCTTGCTGTGTTAGGTTGGGTGTGTCTGCATGGACTGCATATCTTGCTGTGTTAGGTTGGGTGTGTCTGCATGGACTGCATATCTTGCTGTGTTAGGTTGGGTGTGTCTGCATGGACTGCATATCTTGCTGTGTTAGGTTGGGTGTGTCTGCATGGACTGCATATCTTGCTGTGTTAAGTTGGGTGTGTCTGCATGGACTGCATATCTTGCTGTGTTAAGTTGGGTGTGTCTGCATGGACTGCATATCTTGCTGTGTTAGGTTGGGTGTGTCTGCATGGACTGCATATCTTGCTGTGTTAGGTTGGGTGTGTCTGCATGGACTGCATATCTTGCTGTGTTAGGCTGGGTGTGTCTGCATGGACTGCATATCTTGCTGTGTTAGGTTGGGTGTGTCTGCATGGACTGCATATCTTGCTGTGTTAGGTTGGGTGTGTCTGCATGGACTGCATATCTTGCTGTGTTAGGTTGGGTGTGTCTGCATGGACTGCATATCTTGCTGTGTTAGGTTGGGTGTGTCTGCATGGACTGCATATCTTGCTGTGTTAGGTTGGGTGTGTCTGCATGGACTGCATATCTTGCTGTGTTGTTCACATGGCAGAATTTTCAAAAAAATACTTATGTCAAAAAGAACAGGCAAATAATTTTTTCAATAATGGCTAGACAAGAAGTTTCCTCCAAGAACAATGCATAGTTTAGGGATGATTTCAGGGAAACAGATGTAATGGAAGAACAAAAGGCAGTGACACTGGTAAAACACATCTCCAGTTAAACGCACTGCAGAGAGGTGCTGAAAACAGAGTGACAGTTATAAAGGTGCATGCTTCATACAGAAGCAAACGTACGCTGAGCAAGGAGATATGCCATGATGATTGCAATGAGAGACTTCCCAGCATACCTCTCAACCTCTTAACTCAAGAAATTTGGACGAAACCTAAAATAATTGGAGAGGGGGTTCAAAGGCCCAAAATAGGAACATATTTTAAACATTGCTCTTATAAACTTAAAAAGTTGTTTGAATAACATGATTTTTGTTAGCATGCATGTTCTGAAGGATTTGAAGTATGACACTCAAATATATGACATTATTTGGTTATTACTTAGAGAATTCAATCCTCTGTGATCTCCCAAAAAACACAGATTTTATGAAGAACAGACCAAATCTTTGTGGCAAAAATTTGGTCATTCTGCAAAAACCTGTACAGTTGAAAGGTATGCTTTTCAGAAGGACCAGAATTTGGGAACACTTGTACAAGCAAGAAAGTGGAGTAAAACACAAAGAAGAAGACAATCATGGAAGTACAGCAGGAGAGACAGCAAGTCCTGAAGAGAGAGATTTTGAGGAGATTAAGAAAACTTGGATAAGTACTTTGGTCAGTGGAAGTTCTACAGAGAATGGAGAAGTCAAGTGAAACAAAACAGATAAAAAATAGATAAAAATAGGGACAAACATCACTAATAATCTCAGTTTAATAAGAATAACATTGAAATAGCTTTCAAGTACAAAGACTCTTCCTCAGTTCATCAAACAGAATAAAAACACATTCTTTGTTTAAATATTGATTCTAATGAAAAAGGCGATAGCTTTAAATTTTGAGTAGTACAAGAAATACACAATAGTGAACATGGTAGTGACTTAGTCACTTTGACGGAGTTAGCAGCCTATAAGTGGATCAGTTTCTTCAGAGCAGATTGTAATCCTGGCCTTAATGCATTTAATAACGTGAAACCAGTTTTAAAGATGAAACGAATGATATTTTGATTGATTTTCTGGGCATAATGAATTTTATGTATTTTTATGTACTCAACTATTTTGCATATGTATCTAGAATGTTTGTGTCTTTAAATATTTAATTGTATAATTAAGGGAGGGTGGCCTAATGGTTAAGGTGTTTGCCTTACAAACACAAGGTGCAGAGTGTGAGTCTCACAAGGGATAATTGACTAGGCTTAAAACAAATGGCTCACAAGGGCAGTCAGCCTAGTACTAATATATGAACCTATGATATAGGGCCTTGTTTTTTATACACTCATATATATATATATATATATATATATATATATATATATATATATATGTGTGTATGTGTATGTATATATGTATATATATATATATATATATATATATATATATATATATATATATATATATATATATATATATAGTTTATAATTTGCTTGTTTGATGCACTGAGGAAGAGTCTTTGTACATGAAAGCTTTGTCTATTTTATTCTTATTAAATGAAGAGTATTAGTGGTGTTTGTCCCCATTTTGTTTTCTATTTTGGATATTTAAATTTCATATCTGGGGGTACATTTAACTGGAGCTGCAGTTTGCGTTTGTTTCTTCAAAATGAAACCACATAAGATAATAGATAGGGAGAGACATACAGAAAGTCTGGAAGGGAAATAAGTAATATGACAGTTAAAATGTACTGTAGCAACCCAACTGATGTGCAGCTTATTTGCAGTAAAGCTTCATGGGATGGACTTGCTATCATCTTAGATGGTGAAAATGTGGTATGGAAATCAATGATCACAGAGGAAAATAAAGGGACTGTGCAAATGTGTGTTACCTTATTGCAACAATACATGCCTCAGATCAGATGAAAAAGGAAGTTTGTGTGATTGTGTCTGGACCAAATATGATAACAAGAATTGTGCTACTTAATTTTGTTAGCTACCAAGTTTCATTTCCAAAATTTACAGTAGGAATTAGTGCATAATCACAAAAAAAAATAAAAACAGAAACTAAAATGGAGTGCCAGGCCTTGCAGTAACAAAATTACTTCTGGAATACATATCTGCATTGGATCATAGTAGGTGATCCTATGATCCAATTCAGATATGTATTCCAGAAGTATTTTTTTTTTTACTGTAAGTCTTGGCACTCCATTTTAGTTTCTGTGTTTTTTGTGATCATGCACTTAGAAATAAAGTTAGAGTACAAGAATATATTATAATACAGGGGATGTCATGGGCAAAGCAGTTACAAACACTGTAGAAAAAGTGCATAGGAGGACTATATACAGTTACAATAAGGGATAGACGGCATAGCAACCATAAGGCTATGAGCAAGTGAACATCTTGCAGAACAGGGATGGCATTAAGTGAGGGACTGTTTCACTGTTAAAATCTACACATTTATGTAAATAGACAAATCAGTAATGCATAGCAACATAATAAATGAATATATAAACAGTACACAATGAAAGTGCTCCATTCTACTGAACACAGACAGTAAACAAAGAGTGAGACAGAAGTAGTAATAGCAGCAGGAAAATTACACAAAGGGGGAGGGGAAGAAAAGGAGCATACAGATTATAATATACACAAGAGCACATGATCACTGTTATAGCAAATGGTCAGGGTAAAAAAAGGAGATCCTGCCTGTAGAATTTGAAGATAACAAAGAAACAGGTAACGTCATCAAAGACATCAGAGGGAAGAGCTGAAAGTGCATAGCATTTTTTATGAGACCTTAGTAACAAGAGTATACCTCCAAACCCAACTATAAAAGACATGAATAGGTTCGCAGGCACAAGCCTAGCCAGTTGTACCCAGATTTTACACAATTTTCTCTCCCTAAGGAGAAAGATAAGGGGTCAGCAAGTGGGGTTTTGACACTTTTTACAGACTGCCTCTGTCCATGAGAGACATAGGTACCACCACAGGAGTGACTTTGTGATTGCTCATTCATTGATCCAGACTGCACTTGAAGATGGTCAGGGAAGGGCTCTGCTTCATGTGAAAAGGAAATCTATTCCAGATGAGGGGCAGTCTTTGGAACACACAACTCTCTCTCTCTCCAGCATGATTTATTAATGTCAGAGATCAGGTGTAGATCCTTTGGAGTGGGTAACCCTCATGCAGTTAGTTTTATGAATATGCAATATTTCCATCAGAGCCTTGACGGTCAGGCACAGATCACCCCTCAGTGATTGGTAGGAAACTGAATACAATGACAGAGCGCCACCCCAGGAATGAACTTGTGATTTCCCATCCATTGGTCCAGACTGCACTTTAATATTGTCAGGGAAAGGCCCGGTTTCACATGATTAGGAAGCCTATTCCAGAGAAGGGGCAATCTCTGAAATACACATCTTTCTTTCCAGCATGATGTATTCATGTCATAGATCAGGTTTAGATCTTTGGAGCAGGTAACCCTCGTGCTGTTAATTTTGTGAAAATGCAAAGTTTCTATCAGGACCGCAAGAAAGACTGCCTTGTAGGTCAGGCACAGATCATCCCTCAATAATCTGTAGAAACTGAATACAGTGATAAGGCTATTAATCAGACCGTATATGACATGTTGGTTATACCCTGTAATTTCTTTGTGAGAAGCCTCTTAGGATGCTCCAATTGTTGCAGATGTCTGGTGAGGAACAAGCCAAAGAGTGCATTGTACTCAATTACTAGGCTGATGAAGGCCGAGTATAGTGGTACTATGACATCCATAGATCTGGATGCCATGCCTTTATATATAAGCTGAGACAAACAGAAGAATTTCCTCACCACCGTCGACACATGATGGTTACATTTCAGATTACTATCTATCAGAATACCCAGATCTCCTACCACTGGTTCCACTCTTGGGGGGAGAAGTGCTATCAATGTTGTAATTTGCAGGGGTATTTTACTTCCCAAAGGGTATTATGCACTTATTCACATTTAGTTTGAGGCCATGGATCTAACACCAATCATTAGTCTACATCACACCATTCTTTAGGATATCAACATCATTTGGGGAGTCAGTGATTGCCCCCAACTTGCAGTCATAAGCAAACATGGTCAGCCAAAGACCATCTACATTTGCCTTGACATTTGAGAAGTATATCCCAAACAAAGTGGGGATCAACACTGCGCCCTGTGATACTCCACTGGTGACTGGCCTCTTGCTGGATGTGGATTCTCTCACTCTAACAATATGAGCCCTATCTGTGAGCCATCTGGCTATCCATCTTGTGATGTTATGCCCAATTTTTGTGAGTTTATCTATAATACCTGAAGGGGGTATTGTGCCAAATGCCTTGGCCAGGTAGAAATAGGCTGTATGCACTGTGTTACCCTCATCCATGACCTTGGTGAGCTTCACAAAGAAGTCCACCAAACTGAGCAGGCAGGACCTTCCCTTGATGAAGCTGAGCTGAGTATTGTTAATCAGGTCCATGATTATCATTTCCATAGCCTTGCATATGAGGCTGGTCAGAGTCAGCAGTTTCTTGGGTCCATTGATGGTCCCCCCCCCCCCCTTGTGCAGAGAAATGCCTGTTGCTGTCCTGCACTTTACCAGGAAAAAGCATGTCTGAATACTGTAGTTAAACAGGAATCTGAGTGGGTCTGCTAGGTTATGTTTCAAACTATTTAACAGGCACCACAGGTATTCCATCAGGGCCCATTCGTGCCACGTTTCTAGCTTTAGAGAGCGCAGTGATGAACTGTTCTTTTGTGATAACAGGCAAAGGAATGGTTGGGGATATTTCATGGGGAGAGACTGGAGGTAATGATGGGGTGAAATTTGAGCTGAATTTATCAGCTAGCAAGTCTGCTATTTCTTCTAGCTGATTATAGGTAGTGCCATCTACAGTCAGCTCACCACACTGTTGT
Source organism: Protopterus annectens (assembly GCF_019279795.1). Taxonomy (NCBI): domain Eukaryota; kingdom Metazoa; phylum Chordata; order Ceratodontiformes; family Protopteridae; genus Protopterus; species Protopterus annectens. Next base: position 672,025,245 of record NC_056744.1, read on the forward strand.
GTTTCCTTTAAGATTTCGAAGATAACTAAAAAATACTTTGTGGTTATCATCTGCTTGGAAGGCTATTTTAGTCTTGTACTTAACTTTTGAAGACTTGACTATTTGCCTGTTGAAACTAAGAGATATTTTTCTCTGTTGTCCATCCTCCCAATTACTTTTAAACACGGATAAAAAGTAATGCCCGAACAGGGACTTGAACCCTGGACTCACAAATTAAGTCTGATGTTCAACTGACTTTGCAATCCAGGCTCCTATAATGCAGCTTTGTGACCTTGTGACACTCCATCCCCCATGATCCCCATAATTATCAGCACTAGTTATCTGCTAAAACACTGGGCTTGTCGCACTCTAAGCAAGAATCATACCCCTAGATTTACATAAAGAGAGAGAATGAGTTGCATAATCAAAACTAACTTGTTACATGTATTACTAAGGGGGTAAAATGTCAACTAATGGATGGCTTCATGATTATGATTTAAGTATATACCAGATTCTGCACTAGGAAGGAAAGTTGTATAATTCAGGTTATGGTACATAATAGTATAGAATTTTCTTTTGGGGGGAGACACAAATATGCAAGATAGGCAGCCTGACAGGACAGAAATATATGTGTGTGTACAAGCATTAGTAACTTGTTTAGTAAAGGGTAATAACTCAGCTTTGAGTACAGAATGGGGCAAGCATTAGGATTTCCTTTGAGAAAAAAAAGCAACCTAGCTCACTATGATGAATTCTGAATGACAGATTGTGTCAGGGGGACTTAATCAAGTGTTGGAGAGGAAAGAACAGTAACAGTCACAACAAATACAGAGGGAAACTTGCAGATAATTAACAGTAAGACAGATTTTTAAATAATTAAACATGGAAAGTCTTCAAATTGTAGTGCACAAGAAACAAAAAACTGTATAACAGAGTTTCAGATGGCTAAAACTAACCAGTGACAGCAATACTCTACAAAAAAACGAGAGAAGAGTTTACAGTAACACAAGAGATTTAATTTTTGTATCCTAAATAAATGCAAAAGTAATATCTAACCCACTCAGTATTGGAGCCACAAATCATAACATCACAACTATACAAAGCATTTTTGGAGAAAGGCTATACCTACCTGCGGCACCTAAATAAGGGAGGATTGTCTAGGGTCACACAACTTATGATAAAGACAAAAGATAGTATACAAACAGCAATCCTCTTTTGCTTTTACTGTCACTACCCAAACTCAGAGTCACAGCAAATAGCTAAACAAAAATAAAAATGTAAAAAGCACCTGTGAGATAGTGAGAACTGATTAAATAAACAGGTGATAACACTGAAGTATGGCAAAACATGTACATTTAAAGTCTTGACAAGACAATTAAAGACAAACAATTAACTGTTTCTTGGGTAAGAGATTTTACAGGGTGGTGAAGAGAGTAGAAGACAGATAGTTGATATAAGTAGGAATGGTCTGTGGACAAGAATGAAAACCAGGGAACCCATGTGTACCCACTTGGGATGAGGAGGAACTACTCCGTACCTTAAAAAAACAGAATGTTGTACCAGAAGTCAAACACTTCACATGATTACAGAAAATAGCACTAAAACCCTGCAAAAGGTAGACTACCAACAACAGGATTTTTTTAAAAAAGTGGAAAGCTTTAATAGAGCAATCTTGGAAAAAGAATGGTTGGAAAGATACAGATGAAGAAACAAAAACAGGACTGTGCTTGCATTCTGCAGGATCTGTACAGTACAAAAGAGGGAGCAAAACAAATTTTTAAACAGGGATTAAAACAAGAATATGACGGACAAGGTAAGTATATGAGAGTGACATACATCATACAACAACCCAGTAATCCATTCGTCATAATAATATACCAAGTTGCTAATTTTAATGCCCAAGATAGCCTATTCAAACCTTACATATCCTCTTTGATCTAAGCCTTTCCACTGGTTACATTCATGAAGCCTGGAAAACCATCATTGTAATGGTGGCCCAACTCCAAACCCTGGTAACAATAGACCTATTAGTCACACCAGACTCGTATGTAAAGATACTAAGCATATTGTCTCAGACCTTATTAATCTGGACAATAAAAATCTCCTAACCCTAGACCCTCACCAATTTGGCTTTGTTAAAGAAAGTTCCTGACGCTTCAGTCTCATTAATTTCTTTGAAAAGGTTACCAAAGCAGTAGATAGCAATTATGTAGCATGTACAACATATCTGGAACTAGCCAAGGTCTATTAACAGTACTCCCTATATGCAAGTATTACTTACAGATTTGTAAATCTGAATATAAATCCTTATGATGTCTGGTGGACAGCTACTGGTTGTATGACAGCAAACACATAGTTAGAGTTGCAGGTGCCACTTTTGAAATCAAAAATGTTACCAGAGTTTTAACACAGTGTTGGGCCCTTTCTTATTTGGTATTTATTCCTCAGATCTTCGGCACAGCAATCCTGGCTATGGTTATCTAAGTTTGTAGATGACTGCAAATTGGGCATTATTTGATCTTCCACCAGAATGGGTTAATAAATTGGTTCAAGGACAATGGCCTCAAATTAAATGTAAAAAATGTAGCATAATTCATTTTTGCAAAAAAAAATAAATAAATAAACTTTTTCATGTAGCATGCAGAAGCCACAAACCTCTAATCAAACACTGCTGTTCTAAGCACTCTTGTTGATAATTCCTTATCATATGCCCATCAAGTTTCTACAGTAGTATGGAAAGCCTTCTGTCTAGAAATTTCCAAAGGTATCTCCTCCAAAGAAATCTTAATTCTCTTTACTTATATTTTATCAGAACCATTACTGAATATAATGCGCCTTTTTGCATGTATTTATCTAAACATATAACTCAACTTGGGAGACTTCAGATATTCATAACCAAAAAGATCAATGATCTCAAAAATCAGAGTGATCAGGACAGACAGGCAACCGTCTTTCATTACTCAGTTTCTTATAAACTCCACTGCAGAGACCTCTATCTAGACTTTTGATCTATGAAAGATCAAACAGTATTTGACCATCGATTCATTCCCAGAGCAAATGGTACCTCAAATATCCAGTTAAGGGAACTAAACCTTCATCTAGAGATAAGCAGGAGATGACGTGATAGATTCATATATCCCTCACCTGTGGAACAAATTTCCACTACATGTCAAACAGAGTAACTGAATAGTTAGCCTCAAATTCTCCCCCAGGCTATCTTGCCTTACCCTCCTTGAGGCTGGAAGGAACATTTGAGTGGGTTTTTGGCTAGGCTTGTAATGGCCTGCACATACTGCCTAGCAAATATGTATGAACCTATAACTGCAAACAATCTTTAAAAAAAAAGGCAAAAAATTAAAATGGTGGCCACAGTGCAAGAAAATGTGCTAACAGGGTGGTGAAAGAGATTTATGAAGTGAAAAGTGGCACAGCAAACAGGATAATTGTGGCTTATAGTGATGTTCTTGGAGAGGGAGAAGTGTAAAAAAAGTGAGATGGGAGGAATAACATCTCTGATACAAAGAAAGCATTTTATTCTGTCAAACTTTCTTTGTTAAGACTTTCATGGTGATGTAAAGATTGACAAAAAGCACTTTACAATAAATCTAAAATCAGAATTTTGAAAATTACAGATATTCAACATATTTGGAAGACAATCAAAACAACAGAAATAAAGACAGGGATGATGAAAGAATCAATTATGAATGATACTACAAGTGCCGAGTAAAACAGTGTGCCATTATGAATTTACTGTCAAAATGAACAATGAGAACCTGACCCAGAATCTAAAACTGTTTCTCAGTAAATTGTCAAAGGCAGGAGGCACACACAAAGCCAGAATTGATGTGACAGAAATACTAGTTCTCATCTATCAGATTTATATCTTTAGTTACAGTCGACTGAAAAACAAAAAACTACCACACAGAAAATATGACAAGTTTATCTGAATAGGGAAATACATCAAAAGCCAGAAAGGAAGGTTTATAGTGCAGGGAACAGCTTAAGACCTACATTGTTATGCAGCATCTAGAAAAATGGGCAGCAGTTCGAGACAGAATGATATGGATAGAATTAATGGATGGTGGGAGAAGTCAGAACAGACAAGGACCTGAATGAGGAGTGATGGGAAATGAGGGTACCCCAAAAAGCTTCTTCCTCCACACTGGACATGGCATCTTGGAAGAGGTAAGAGTGTAAAGAGGAACTGTACATTTACAGATAACAAAACATGAACATGTGGAAAGAAGAATGTCAAGACAAAGGGAAACGTGTGATACTGGCAGGACTGGATAAGAGTGTGGACACATTTCTTTGAAGATATCATACATAGAAAAGGAAAGAAAAGAATGGGAACAACAAGGACTTGGATTTAAAGAAAATAAAAATCAACTTAGATAAAGAGAAACGGCTGAAACTTAAGTAACTTTTGTATGACATCATAGAAGGAGAAAATGGGAGGGATCAGGAAGAAAAGTTAACTGGGATCCGCGGTGGTGCTGCGGTAGCATTGTCACCTCACAGTAAGATGCTGATCGGTTCGACTCTCAGCTAGAGTGTCTTCTGCGTGGAGACATGCGTGAATGGGCGTACCTTCGTTGAAGGTTGTGCGTCAGGGCTGGCAACTCGGCATGTAAAAATCAACTGCCAATCATTAGCGGACCGGAGTTCCGCTGAGGCGACCCCTGACCAGGAAAAGCCGAAAGACACAACAACAACAACAACAAGGAAGAAAAGTTAACTGGCAACAGAGTATATTAGATGTTAAATAGCAGGCAGTGTGACCATGTACGGGGACATTTTGGAGTGGAGAACAATGCAACAGTTTAAAAGACTGAGGTCCAAATGGGAGAAAAGCTAAAAGGGACAGTATTGATTAATGAAGACTGGACGGAGGTATGGAAGTAAATTACTTTAGTTAAGCCCTTGGTAATGGGTCAGGGAACAAGAAAAGAAGCTGATATAGAGATGGTAAGCAGCTTTCCTGCAAATCTACACAGTCTGGAAGACAGGCACAGGGAAATATGAAAGGTGTGAACAGCAGAAGGCAAGAATGCTGCATATATGTTGTGAGCAACAACACAACAAGATACTGTGAGAGAAATCAGTGGCCAAATGCAGCATTTTAAAGAGTTGGAAAATCAGAATCTACCTTTCACAGATTCCTAGACTGTTACTAAGATAACTCAGGGGGCCTTTCTAAGCCTAGCCTGTATCCAAACAAGACATTGAGGGCCAGCTATTTATAAAATACCTCCGTCTATAAGGAACATGGGTGCCAGGCCTGCTGTAAATTTTCTACTCCCCATCCACTTGTCTAGGTTGTGCTTAAACTGGGTAATAGACAAATTCAGCTTCACATGGATGGGAAGTCTGTTCCACAGAAGGGACAGTCTCTGAGATAGATATCTGTCTCTATATGGTGAAGTCACATGGAGTGGAATTAAAAAATAGGTTGCAGCATTGGGAAGTTGGATAACGAATGAAACTGCAAATGGACTGAAGGGCCCAGTCCAAGAATTCCAGCTTAATGTTACCTTAGATGACAGATTTGGGGAATCACTGATGGTCGATGTTCCAAATGAGGGAATTAATGTACAGAAGAGGCTGGCAAGAAACAATTGTTCATATCTATTGCACAAAATCTGCATGCTGTGATAAAGTGAAAAACTGAAGCAGCAACAGATACAAGGACTTGCCAATTCCTTTTTCCATGTTAATAACAGGCAAAAATGAAAGGGAAAAACAGAAGTAACCCGAGTAACAGCAGTGGTAACAAGGGTGTGTGTGTGTGTGTGTGTGTGTGTGTGTGTGTGTGTGTGTGTGTGTGTGTGTGTGTGCGCACGCGCATTCATCTGGGTTCCTGTATATATCTAACAGACTGTAGGTCGGATTCATAAAGGTTACCACAGAGTGTTCACTATGTACAATTAGTGTAACCTTTCTGAGTGAATAGACCGAACAAGCATTGTGGTAAGGCTGTTTTTGAATTTAGAAAGTCTATACTAAAGTGTAAACAGTGTGCACACGCTGATAAACTTTATGAATCAAGCCATCTCTGCATCTGTTTGTAGCTATGTGTAGACATTGTTAAATTCTTAACATATTTTTTTCTGTAAAACACTTTCTTTAATAATTACATATTTTTTATAAATCCAAAATTCGACAAACAGTACATTTCTAAGTGTAATGTAATAATGTCCCCCAACGTTACACAAGAATATTTTATTCCATTTTCTCCCCTTTCCTTTTCCTGTAATTGAGTTATTTATACACACACACACACACACACACACACACATGGTTTACTATCATAATGTCGACAATGTTTCCTCGAGTGATTACTTACACAAAATAAAATGCCGTAAAATGGCAATATCGAACTGTCACATTTACGACACATTCAAAACGCAGACAATTTGACGTAGACATTGTTGAAATTTCCACAACGTACCTTGACTTCCAGTGACTGTGTACACGTTTTGCAGGGGGGCAAGTCCCCCTGCTAATTATATATTTCAACTCAGAGATCGCACTACAGTGAGGAAAAGGGAAAAGTTCCTGATCCACAATCAGAATGTCGATCTCAAAACAGCAAATGCACACTAGTATTCACTGATGTGGGTTCAACACATTTCAAATCCCCATTATGCTAACTTTGAAAACTGCCTTTTGGTAATCAGAGCTCGCATCATAACAGCATTTGAAATTTTGACTGTAAACATATATATATATATATATATATATATATATATATATATATATATATATATATATATATGAGAAAGAAAGAGTACTGTGATTTGATTTCCAATCATAACCACATTATTGTGTGTTCGAAACATAGATCCCAAAAAATTCACTTTGACAGCAAAGCTCGAGATGTGAATCTTGGCATCCATGTCAACAGCACATAATAAGGGTTACAATTGGAGACCTGATCATAACTCTTTCAAGTGCATGGAGCTTTATCTCTCCATGTACTACTGGTCACAGCACATCCGCTTTAAATGCCAGTAAAGTCCTATGTGAGCACTGACAGACAATAGCATCAGACCTGTCAACTTTATTCATTCATTCATTCATTCATTCATTCATTCATTTTATTTATTGATTGTTGCGTGGGGGGGATAAGGGATCAAAACCAGAGAGTGTTTAAATATTGCTCTAATTCACTTTTGACTGACTAATCTTCAATGATTTACCAGAAAATGAAAGATGTTTACATAGAACAGACAGAAAATATGACCTGAATTCATGGACAGCTGACAGGCATACATGCATTCTGCTGCTGCTGCTATTTGGCCTACACTATCAGTGCTTGTTGCCTATTAAGAATAAGAAGTTATGTACTCACCATAACATTCCATCTGAGTAGGTAGCTTCATTTGTCTGCAACCTGTGGGTCTTGGATCCGATATCAGATCCGAGACGGCAACTTGTTTCATAGCTAATGGATCCGAGCTCCTAGCTCCTCCCCTCACCCATAATCCCCTGACAACCCTCCATGACCTCAGATCGAGTTTGCCCCTCAATATGTACCCAAAAAGGGTATTCCAACTAACATAGATCCGCTGAAGGCCAGGAGGAAGGAGGGGGGGGGGGTTGCAGACAAATGAAGCTACCTACTCAGATGGAACGTTATGGTGAGTACATAACTTCTTAATCTGAAGTAGGGACTTCATTTGTCAGCAACCTATGGGACAGAGTCCCCAGCTACCTGAATCTTGGGTGGCCATCATGGAAGGATATTGCGGAGCACCGCAGAGCCAAAGGATGCTCTCCCTCTAGAAATCACGTCCAGTTTGTAGTGGTTAATAAAGGTATGAGATGAGGCCCAAGTGGCTGCCGAACAAATATCATCCAATGGAACTCTAGATCTGAAGGCCGCAGAAGTAGAGATGGAACGAGTGGAATGTGCGCAAACTCCTTCAGGTGCGGGTCTCCCAGAGGCTTGGTACGCTAGCAGGATACATTGTGAAATCCAGCATGACAGAGATACTTTTGATATTGCTTTCCCCAAATTAAATTTGGCAAAGGAAATGAACAGCTGGTTGGATTGTCTATGACCAGCTGTTCTATGAGTATAAAAACGTAGCTGCCTATGAACATCTAATGAGTGCAGCTTGTACTCTCCTTTATTCTGATATTTAGGAAAGAAAACCGGTAAATTTATGGATTGATTTATATTGGTTTCTGATGCTATTTTGGGAAGGAAAGAGGGATTGATCCTGAGGTACACTCTGTCCGGATGAAAGATCAAATAAGGAGGCTTCACAGAAAGAGCTTGAAGCTCTGAAACTCTTTTCGCAGAAGTAATGGCTACAAGGAATGCTGTTTTCCAGGACAAGTATTTGAGATCTACTGAAGCAGCAGGTTCAAAAGGTGGAGCAGTCAGGGCTTAAAGAACTAGTGAAAGATCCCAAGGTGGTACGGCTTCTTTTATAGGGGGTCTAAGCAAAAAGGTGCCCTTGAGAAAGGTTTTACACAACTTGGCCGACATCAAGGGCCCTGTGTCATGTCCCACATGGTAATGGGAGATGACAGCCAATTGCACTTTGACAGTTGAGCAACTAGCGCCTTCCTGAAAAAGTCTGGTTAGGAAGTCTAATATGGATGGAAGATGAGCCGTAAAGGGATCTAGACTATGATGCTCCGCCCAGATGGAGAAACGTTTCCATTTACTGTGGTACACTTTCCTAGTGGAGGGCTTATGCACTGCCACAAGGATGGCTTTGACTGGTGAAGACATACCGGGAGTCCTAACTAGGAGTGGAATTGGAGCAACCAAGCTGTCAGCTTCAGATTGTCCAGATTTGGGGTCAGTAAGTCCGATGGATGGGAGATTAGATCCGGACTGGGATCCAGAATTCAAGGGGGATTCACTAGGTGAGACCACAGGTAAGGGAACCAAATTTGCCGAGGCCAGAATGGGGCAATGAGGATCATCCTGCTCCCCAACCGTGAGGCTTTCTGTAAGAGTTGCAGCACCAGGGGTAGAGGAGGATAGGCATAAAGCAGACCGGGTGGCCAAGCATGCACCAGAGCGTCTCTTGGAGTTTCTCCTGGAGGGGGAATCAGAGCGAAGAAATTGCCGCATTTGGTGTTTGAGGGAGAGGCAAAAAGATCGCAGCAGGGTTGCCCCCATATTGCGAATATCTGCTTCGCTACTAGTGGGTTGAGAGACCACTCATACTGGGTAAGAAGGGTGCGACTGAGTTTGTCCGCTAGGATGTTGGCCCGCCCCGGAATGTGCGTTGCAATCAGAAAGCGGTTGATGGAGATCGCCCATTCCCACACTCTCATGGCTTCACGGCATAGAGGGTAAGACCTGGTTCCCCCCTGTTTGTTGATGTACCAGACAACCGACATGTTGCCCGACTGAATTGCAATCGTTCCTACGGGGAGGAGATTCTGAAGTGCTTGCAACGCGTACAGCACCGCTCTCATCTCCAGAACGTTGATATGCAGGGAGGTCTTTGTATCGTTCCACGTGCCTTGGACCATCCTGCCTGAATAATGCCCCCCCCACCTGAGGCGAGAGGCGTCCGTGGTCACCGTGGCAAGAGGGGGAGAGGTGCAGAAGGGTCGGCCCGTATGGAGGTCTGGAGCATGGAGCCACTATAATAGAGCCCTCCTGCAAGCCTTGCTGATAGCAATGGGGTGATGGAGTGGAAAAGACAGAAAGGACCATTGTACTAGAAGGGTCCATTGCAGTACCCGCATGTTCAGACAGACGCATGGAAGGAGCGTTATCGCTGCCGCCATGAAGCCCAGCGCCCTCAGGACCAATTCTGCCGGTGGGGTCTCTGATTGGGGGATAGCCTGCACATGAAGTTGCAAATTCCGTAGTTGTTCGGATGTTAGAAAGGCTTGTAGATCTCTGGTGTCTATTCTGGCTCCTATGAATTCTATGGCTTGTGTCTGGGCCAGAAAGGATTTGTCGGCATTGATGGTGATGCCTAACTGTGGGGCTAGGCGGAGAAAGAAATCACTGGCTGAGCAAAGTAGATGCCTTGTTGGGGCGGTCAGGAGCCAGTCATCCAGGCACGGAAAGACCTGTATTCCCTGGAGTCTCAGGTGGGCTGCAATTACTGTTAATACCTTGGTGAACACCCTGGGGGCTGTGGTGAGGCCAAAGGGAAGGACAGTGAACTGGTAGTGACTGGCTCCCAGCCGGAAGCGGAGGAACCTCCTGGATCGTCTGTCCATTAGAATGTGGTAGTATGCATCCTTGAGGTCTATAGGGCACATCCAATCGTTCTCCCTTAGAAGGGGAAGAATAGATTGAAGAGTGACCGTTCGGAATTTTTCCTTGGTTACCGACAGGTTCAAGCGGGACAGGTCTAGAATCGGTCTAAAGTCCCCCGTCTTTTTTGGCACCAAAAAGAACCTGGAGTAGAACCCTAATCTGAGCTGGTCTTGGGGGATGGGCTGGATGGCTCTTTTTCTTAGCAGCTGCTGAATTTCTGCGGCTGCAGCCTCCCTCTGATCGGGTGGTACATCGGGGAGGTTCTTGAATTTGGGGACATGAAATAATGGGATTTTGTACCCTCTGGATATAATTCGAAGCACCCAGCGGTCTGTCGTGATGGACTCCCATGCCGCTAGGTGCTCCGAAAAGCGCCCCCCCGACTGCCTCCAGAGTGGAGCAGTCGGGCAACCCTTCAGGGCTGCTGCATGGGCCGGTCAGAGAAAGGTTCTCCGGACCCAAAGTTTCTCGGAGCCCCTCTACCCCTGGGGCGGCGTCCTCCCTGTCCTCCTCTGCCACGGAAGGACTGGTTGTCCGGAACGGGTTGGGAATGTTGCGATTTCCGGAACCACATCTTCTTCTGACCTTTTTGGTTCTTCGAAAAGGACCGCTGGGGAGCAGAGAAGCAGACTCCGACGGCAGACAACGTCTTCCCATCCTTCTCGCTCTGGACAAGTGTCTCGTGAACCGTTTTGCCAAACAGGGCAGAAACATCGAAAGGGGCATTCGCAAAAGATGTTTTAAAGGGCTCCGCAAAGTCACAATGATGGAGCCAGGCCTGACGTCTCATGACTAAGCCCGCTCCACTAGCCCTAGCGGCTCCCTCGGTGGCGTGGGACAATAGCCGCATGGAGGTATTTGAAATGGATCTCAGAGTGGCCATTCGGGTGGAGTAGAACTGTTTGTCCTCCGCCGACATGGACTCGGGGGGGGGGGGGCAACGTATTCTTTGATAAGATCCCGCTGCATCCTGATGATGTGTCATATAGTTCAGAGACCTAACAGAGAAGGTCGCTGAACTAAAAACTCGCTTCCCTAAGCGGTCCATCGAGCGGGACTCCTTGCTCGGTGGATGGACTGAGGGGCTCTCCTGAGCTAGTTCCCTCTTCGTGGCTGCCGCCGTCAACATGGCATCTACGGGGGGACCCTTGCTCTAGGTCTGAGGGGGGGATTAGTATCCTGTCTGGGCATTTGGGTATTGGCTCCACGGTGTCCAGGTCCTTCCACGCCCTGGTGATAATAAGGTCCACCAAGGGGTCGGCCAGAGGGGACACCCAAAAGGTAGACAGGCCTGCTTCGAATGCCTCCAGAAACACGGACTCATCTGAGGAACACTTGGGGGCAGACCACCCACCTCTGATCCCCAGCATCTCCATGATTACTCCAAAGGAGACATCCTCAGGGGGTGATCTTGGGGAGCCTTCCCCTTCATCCAAGTCCGTGTCCTCAGTTAAGGACTCAGGGGAGTCCACGTGCCTCCTCTTGCACTTATGCTTGTGGGGCACTTCCTTGGGGGGGGCTGTCTGAGGAGGTCTCGCCAGAAACATCCTGTTCCAATGGAACTACCTGGGACATTGAAGCAGGCTGTCCCTTAGGCCGGGTGATGGAAGCCTGGCCCAGCAGAGAGGGAGTGCAGGGTGGAGCCGTGACAAGAGCCGGGGGTCCGGATGCTCTCAACAGAGCCCTCTCCACTACATCACAGGCCAAGGGGGAACCATGCTCTCTGGGCTCCAAGAGTCAGCTCCCACTCGGATCCGATGAAGGGATCGGAACCGGCGCCGAGACCATCGGATCCGAAGGACCAGTGCGCTCCGACCTGGACGGAGCCGAAGGCACACTGAATCCCTCGGATCCGAAGCTCGGGCCACGGCTCCGAGAGGTCAGATCTGACAGGCTCGAGGGCAGGGTCGGATCCGACGTACCAAGTACTGTCGGCGCCGACCCACCCCCGGCTCCAACGCTGCTCGGCTCCGAACGCTCTGAACCCAGGTAGCGGGTCGGAGAAGGAGCAATTGGAGCGATAAATGGTGTCGAGCTCCCCCCATGAAGGGGGGCGGGGGGGGAGGCAAGAGCACTCCCATCTGCAGCTGGGCCTGGATGAATCTTTGCATCATCTGGTCCAAGTCTGCATCAGAAATGCTGAACGTTGATCTCGAAGAGGCCACCGAGGCAGGCCTGGAATGCCGCTTCGATGAACTCGATGGAGATTGGGCCTCCTCCTCCTCGGGCCCTGGGGAGAAACAAGGAGATCAGAGCAGAGGAGGAGGAGACCTAGAAGCAGTGGAGGGAGAAGCCCGCTTAGCTGGTGGGGCCGAAGCGGAGGCCTCAGCCCGCCGCTTGTGGTGCTTCTCCCTCCGTTTCTCCCTCCTAGCCTCCCTGTCCTCCGGCGCTTTAGCGGGAGTTTGAGTCCCGGCCGAAGGAAGGGGGGCAGGAGTGGCAACAACCACAGCCTGTGGTAGTGCCACGGGAGCAGCGGAGGCCGGAGCCGAGTCCGGGGGCAAAAGTCCCGCCAGGACCAGCTTCGACCTCCGCTCTTTCAGTGGCCTCGGGTTGAACGCTGCACAAATGGTACAGCCTGAGGTGAGGTGTTCAACCCCAAGGCACCGAACGCACTGAGTGTGGCCATCAGCCGGGGAGAGCTTATGGCCACACTTGGTACATTTAGAAAAAATGGCTTTTGGGGCCTCAGCCATACTTGAAAGAAAAAAGGTAGTGCTATACAAACATACAGGCCCCAAAAACACAACACGCACACACTCACTAACGACCAGCGAAGGGAGGGAAAAAACGAAGTAAAAGAATTTAATACTACAGGGAACCAAACTCTTACACACTTTTTTAAAATAAGGTACAGAAATTTGACAGAAAAAACAGACTTAACTGACGATTTTTTTCTAGAGCTCAATGGAATCCAGCCAGCCACAAGCGCGGCAAACTAGATCTGAGGTCATGGAGGGTTGGCAGGGGATTATGGGTGAGAGGAGGAGCTAGGAGCTCGGATCCATTAGCTATGAAACAAGTTGCCGGCTCGGATCCGATATCGGATCCAAGACCCACAGGTTGCTGACAAATTAAGTCCCTACTTCAGATCCAATATTAACAAAGCACAGAAAGGTGCTTAATAATTGTTCCAAGTGCTGTTAATATCAGGTCTTCTGCTAGAGTGGCTCTTAACTAGCTAGTCTCTTCCAACAAGTAATAGAGCATAATCATGTTATTCTAATCAGAAGGGCACTATCAGAATGCTGCTAGCTCTGAAACTAGACAGAGGTAAGTGAGTTGGTATTAGGGCTGGGAATATGTGTATGCAGGTGTTAGTGGGTTAGAGTAACAGTAGGGGGATAGCTTTAATATTTTGCATGGTTATTACTGCGTGTTTCTGTGTCTAAGCCAGCCTCGTGTAGAGATAGTGTTATGGAAAAGGTTTTTCTAAGGTAAGGGGCAGGAGCAGAGTTAGGGTTAGCACGCATTAATAAGGTGGTGTAGGGTGCCATCCAATTTTGCCTTACCAGATTAGACAGTTGAAATGAATAAAAAGACAGGCAGATGGTCATCCATTGTTTTCTTGAAATAAGTTTGATAAAACTTACTAATTGGCTTATATGGTATTCATTTCTTTTTTGCAAAGAAAATACAGATTATTACTTTGGGGCACATTTTTGTTTCAGATGCAACAGAGAGTAAGAGTTTGAAGAAGTGGTGAGAATTTGGGACTGGTGGATCCCTGCAGTTTCAAGGGAATATGCAAAGGTGTCTCAGGGAAAAGGTGTGTTCAACTGCTGTAAGTTTTGTTTCAAACATTGGGGGAGGTAGGTCAATGTCTTGCATTGATAATACATGCAGGAGGTAATGACTTTGGTTTTATTTATTCCAAAGCACAAATCGGTATATTAAGTTTCTGAGATATTGCTTCAGTCAAACATATGCTACCTGTTTTTGTTTGGCTTGGTCAGCCATAATACCTTGTTTACACTGGAAGGGTGCTTCTGGCCAGGTGGCTGTCAAAAGTACTAGGAGATTAGTTAATTACTGAGTAGCAGGGGGTGGGGGGTCCACTGATGAATATATCAATTATTGAACACTGGGACCTGTATAATATTGATTCCATGTGGTTGAAAAAGAATGCCATACATCTCTCGATTTTTGGTTTAGACATTTTTAATTCAGATTTGTTTATTTTTTTACAAATCTGGCAAAGACAGTAATTAAATGTAAATTAAACACTTAATGTATTACTTAAGAATTTAGCTTTGTTCATAGTTTATATTATACAGGAAGGAATGATGGGAATGTTCAATTTAAAATGGGGTTGAGAAACTTTCTGTGCATTTTAATGCTGAACAGAAAGGAATGATGGGAATGTTCAATTTAAAATGGGGTTGAGAAACTTGCTGTGCATTTTAATGCTAAACAGACCACACTATTTCATAGGATTCTTCTAACATAATAGTTTTAAGCAACTGGTATCAAAGGTAAAAGTGCAAAATATTTATAAGGTCATGAAATTTGGGGAAACAGTCTGCTCGGCAGACTGGTGGGCTGTTGCTAGGGAGCCTTACCCTCCTTTTTTACCTTCTTCCTTACTTCTTTCCTGGGCCTATGCAAGTGCATAGTACAGTCTTCGGTAATGGTGCTGCAGTTTGCAGTTCCCAGTTTAAATGAGGGATGTGATGATAGGTTACTTAGATTCAAGGATAGGAAAAGTGGAGGACTTCATGTCCTGCCTGCAGTTGGATGTATGACTACAAGATGCAAAGCTGCACAGTATTAGCTGTGTTCATTTGAATATTTACAGTACATGATTGTATTAAATAAGTGTAATAAACAGATTTATGTAAAATAAGTTATGAATAAAAATTATTTCAGTTGTAACAGGTGTTTTGGTAATCACTGAGGGAGCTGAGATGGACAAGTACAGTTTCATGTGCAAAACTAGTTGCCTACCTGGTGACCATTAGCCCTGATATTTGTGAGAAACCCTGTATGTAACATTGGACCAAGGAGCACTAGCTTCTCCTCAAGGACAGTCAGCATTCGACTCCCTTCCTTTAAACTACAATGGGGGTAATTATTAGGGGGAGCTGGGAACAAGTACAATTTCATGGAACAACTCTAGTTATCTGTTCAGTGATGACTAGCGAGCCCTATATTTAAAGGGGATTTGTGGAGTTCTATCTCATCCTCAACGACAGCCAGCTTTCCCCTCCCTCCATCCCCTACCACACCGAGGAGGTTGCAGGGCTTCCTTATACCCTCTTTTTATCTAACCAATTACCTTCTGAGGCCAGTGTAAATGCAATAAGTATAACCTAAGGTAATGGCACTGCTTTTCACATTGGCCAGTTTACATAAGGCACATGATCACAGGTCACTCAGATTCAAGGACAGGCAATCATAAGGGCTTCATTTCATGGCCCTCAGAAAGATGCCTATGGTTGAATGTGTGACTGCAAGATGCAAACTTACATGGTATTGGTTATATTAGTCTGAACGCTTACAGTATAAGATTGTATTCAATAAGTAAAAAGATTTATGTAAAACAAGTTATGAATAAAACTTTGTTCATAAATGCAACAGGCGTGTTGGGAAGGACAAAACTGAATGACAAGTCAACATGTGTATATCAAATGAGACCATACCTCAATAGTAAATGTCATAGAGTAACATTCCTTGCTGGAAGTTTGAAGATGACCTAAAATAAACAATTATGGAAGCAACAGAATGCATTTGTTTATTTCATATTTGTTTACCGGGAAGTCTGACTGGGCCAGAAAGAGTCCATTTTCAGTGGAGGTTAAGGGAGAAAAGCTTTGCAATCACCATCTTTCAAAAATCAATTACAAATATTTTAAATCCCAAAGTACAATGTTACACAGTTTACACTACAAAACATACGAGTTAAAAATTGTTGTAATAAGAAGAATGTATAACATATGTTTCATAGTGGAGTGCAACGAAAAACAATAACACAAGTTGGAGAAAATGCGTGAGGAAAAACTCATTAGTCGTATTACTTGATACATAGATTAGTATGTGATAAATGAGAACTGAGAACATTCTAAAGATATTTGAGAGAGATATTAGAGATTACATGATTACAGAGAGTGAGGGGAATTGAGTGATGTCTTAGTATGAGAGATGGAGTTCATATTACGGTTACAGAAGAAAGAAAGATGAAAAGAACAGGAGAGTATAAGAAGAGTGCAGGGTATGGCATCTTCAGGTAGCTTACGTGAGTAGGAAGGAAAGAGAAAGAGGTAGAGGAAATGTCTACAGAGATGAAGTGGATAAGATAAGGTAGTGGGAAAAAGAAAGGAGAGTAGTGAAGTAGAAGGTTGGAGAGGATTTTGAGGTGCGACTTAGACTGAAGGGAAGGGGGTGACTGAATTATAGTGAGTAAGTCCAGCCAGGAGGAGAAGCATATGGTACCAGGCAGATAAGGTAAACCAGTTATGGGCTACTTTGTTTAGGTGTTTAACTATTATTAACAAAAATGACAAATGGAGTAAATTAGTCCTTCATTGCTAGAACTATTAACAGCAATAAAAAAAGTCAGCAACCAAGCCAGCTGTTAGAACAGAAGACAAGTTTTAATTGCCAACTGTATGATCAAGATAAAAGATCCATTAAAAAGTATAGTTGTGCAAAATCTTACCATAACAGTATATGTCCTTCTCTTCACTGTTACAGTATTCTTCACCTTAGGGAACTCCTTCCAAGGATAGCCCAACATCCGGCCAGTATTCCAAAGCCTTTAAATCTTGTATGTGCTGTATGTCATGCATATGTTCCCTGCAAAGGTCATAGTGCATAAAGGAGACATATGGACGCAGTTACCCAGAACTGAATTGCCTCAGTAGAGAGCAGTCTCCAAAGGACAAAATGAGGCTTGCACATCCATGGGGAGAAAATTCAAATGGAAGACGGGGACCCTTAGTCAATATGGTAACCAAATCAAAACCCAAAGAAAAAAGGGGATGGAGGGTGGGGACAGAATACTGCAACAGTGAAAAGAGGTTCATAGGTTCATACTAGGCTATCTGCCCAAGGGCATTTATAAGCCTAGCCCATAGATATGTGGCTTTCGCCACCCCTTTAGTTTGAATAAAACTATGCCTATTATTTTGCTGTGCCTCTGTCGAGCAGTGACACTGAAGTAATCCCTGGGGTATATCTGCGATCTCCCATCCATTGGTCAAGATTTCTCTTGAACAAGGCCAGCGAGGTGCTCTGCCTCACATTTACCGGGATTTTGTTCCACAGCATAGGGAGTCTCTGGGTGATGAATCTGTCCCTCCAGCACATCCTATTAATAACCGTGTCAAGGTTTAAGTCTCCCGCCCTTGTGGTTCTGAGGGATCTAGATTTTTTGAGGTGAAGCATATTCATCAAATCTGGGTTTGACATGGCCTTATATGTCAGGCACAGGTCACCTCTGAGCAAGCGGTATGAGACTGAATAGCGCTGGAGTTCTTTCAGTCGGGCAGCATAAGACATATTTTTGAGACCCTTTATCCTCTTAGTGAGGAACTTTTCTTTCCAGCTGCTGCAAGTATCGGGTCAGATACATTCCGAATGGGGCATTGTACTCAATCATAGGTCTAATGAGTGATGAGTACAGGGGGACAATGACCTCCCTTGATCTAGATGTGAATCCCTTCATGATCAGGTGGGCAATGTAGAAGGTTTTCCTGACTACTTTAGCAACATGAGTGTCAAACGAAAGGCTAGTGTCAACCTGGGTCCCCAGGTCCCTGATGACTTCTTCTGTGCTCAGTGGATTGCCACCTATATGGTAGCTGGGGGTAACCTTGTTTTTCCCGAAGGGTATGACTATGCATTTCTTGGCATTTAACTTTAGGCCATGGCTCTGGCACCAGTTATCCGTTTCTGTGAGGCCCTTCTGAAGGATATCTGTGTCAGAAGTGTTTTCGACTATGGCGCCCAGTTTGCAGTCATCTGCAAACTTTGTCAGCCATAACCCTCCTGTGTTAGCTTGTACTTCAGAAAAGTAGATGCCAAACAAGAGTGGACCCAGGACTGAGCCCTGTGGGACACCACTTGTGACAAGCTTTGAGTCTGACATGGCTCCAGCAACTCTGACACTGTGGGTTCTGTCACTTAGCCAGTTTGCAACCCATCTTGTGATGTATGGGTTTACATTCAAGCTGATGAGTTTTTCGATAATACCTGAGTGGTGTATTGTGTCGAAGGCCTTTGCCAGGTCGAGGTAGGCTGTATGGACTGCCTTTCCCTCATCAATGGCCTTGGTGACTGTTTCGAAAAAGTCAACCAAGTTTAAAAGGCATGATCTGCCTTTGACAAAGCCAAACTGGGTTGGATCCAAGGTCTGCAAGTTCCCTATGTCTTTATTTATGAGTTCCATTATGATCCTCTCCAGTACATCTACTGTTATGGTAAGATTTTATACAACTGTATTATGTCCTTCTATATCACTGTTGCAGTATAATTAACCTTAGAGAAAGTGCAAAAGCTCAGGAAAAGGAGTGGGAGGTGGAAGACTGGGAAGAGCCCTCCACAAACCCATGCAAGACGGCCCTAGCAAAATCTGCTCAGGCCCTAGAAACCATATCCAATTTACAGTGTTTAGTAAAGCTATGCATGGGGGACCAAGTAGCAGCTTCAAGGATGGAACTGGTGTCTAACCCCCATGAAGAAAGCACCAGAACAGGCAACAGTCCTAGTGGAATGGGGTGAGCTGAAGTAGACAGACACTTGCAATGAAAAAAAAAAAAACAACAAAATGAAATGGCCTTAGATATCCAGGAGGAGATGGTTTGCTTGGAAACAGCTAAACACAAAGTCCTAGGATAAAAAGAAACAAAAAAAAAGTCAGACTTATGAATGGACTTAGTTTTATCCAAATAATTCCTGAGCTATCTAGCCAAACCAAGGCATGCATGACCCTCTCACTAGCAGACTGTGGATAAGAAAAAATGGGAGGGGGTTATACTGCCTGATTTAAGGACAACTCATTAACAACCGTGGGCATAAAAGAAGGATTAGTATGAAAAGAGACCCTGTCTCTTTGAAAAAAAAATAGAAACAAAAAAGGAGTAATAGTCATAAGAGCCCGGAGCTCAGAAACCCTCCAAGCAGAAGTAAGAGCAAGCAATGAAATGTTCTCCCAGGTACAGTATTGCAGAGAAGCTGAAAGCACAGGCTCAAAAGAGTCCATTTTTCCAAAACAAAACTAAGGTTCCAAGGAGGAGGAGGAATAGGCTTCATTGGGAACCTAAGATGCAGGATGCCTTTAAGAAACTGTTTGACCTCAAAACAGTAAGCCAAAGGAGAGTTCAAGGGCTGAAAGGCAGAAATAGCTAACAAATGGGCCTCAACTCACACAAATAAGAAACAACCAGAGGGACCACCATTGAAAAAAGGGTTCTGGTGCAAGCATGGCAATAGACAGAAAATGTTTTCCATTTGGACATACAAGACTTTGTTTGCAGGTTTTCTTGCCTCCTGTAAATCTCTGACCACGTTCTCAGAAAATAGGTGCCTAAAAGGGGTTCAAAACCTTATTACCTACAGTGCCAGTTAAAGAGTGGAGAAGTGAGGATGGATTTTGTGACCCCTTGTCCTGTGTGAGGAGGTCCAACCGGTGATGTAACTTGTGGTGTTTGCCCCTGGCTAGATGCATTAAGATGGGGAACCACTGCTGTCTTTTTCAAAAGGGAGCCACTAGCAACATTTTCAGGAAGTCCAGCTAAATCTTCTGCAGGACTCTTGAAAGCAGAGGAAGGCAGGTATAGAGTAACATCCCTTTACAAGGAAAAGAGAGGGCATCCATCTTCCATGCAAAATGGCATGGCACTGTTGAACAGAAAAGAGGGAGCTGCCTGTTCAGAGGGGAGGCAAAATATCTGTCTGAGAAATACCCCACAGATGGACATTGTCCAGAAACATGTCTATCTGAAGCATCCATTTGTGGGCCTGTGTTTTGGATCTGCTCAAAGAGTCTGTCACTAAATTGTGCTCTGAATGAATATACACTGCCTGAAGAGTTATCTGACAGCTTATAGCCAGATCCCTACCTTGAACAGCCAC
The DNA here is from genome assembly GCF_019279795.1 of Protopterus annectens. Taxonomy (NCBI): domain Eukaryota; kingdom Metazoa; phylum Chordata; order Ceratodontiformes; family Protopteridae; genus Protopterus; species Protopterus annectens. The sequence continues at coordinate 672,045,544 of NC_056744.1, forward strand.
CCTGCAAAGAAGATAAGATTTTGTGCCCCCTGATTATTGACATACCATATCACTGTGGTGGTGTCTGTGTAAATCATCAGGGGGTCTGGAGATAGCATAGGCTGAACAGCTTGAAGGGTCAGAATCAGAGCTCTCATATGTTTAATGCTGATATGGTCTGACTGCAGATGGGAAGACAGAGACCCTGAACTTTCAGGTTACCACAGGATGCTCCCCACCCCATGTCTGAAGCATTGGTGAATATTTCATGAGATGGAACTGAAGGCTGAAAGGGCAGGCCTCAGCTCTGGGAAAGTTGCTGAATTAACCACCTGGATTCCTGTTTTAGATAAAAAAAGGGGAGACTCTGAAGTGTGGCAAAGCTGAAGCCAAACTGATATGAGGTACCACTGAAGCTTCTGCATATGCAGTCTGGCTAGGAGGCACACAGGAATAGAACAGGCCATGAATCCTAGGGCCCAAAGAAACTCTCTGGCTGGAATAGCAAGCACAGGAAGAGACTGAAAGAATGCTGTCAAGTACAAAACTTTGGAGGTGGAAGAAAGGCCATCACTGGCACTGTCTCAGTCCTGTAGCTCAGAAACACATGATCCTGACAGGAAGGCAGGACAGACTTTTGGAAGTTGATAGTGAACTCCAAACTTTGAAGGAGAGATATGGTGAACTTGAGAGCCTGTAACAGGCAACTGGGAGACGGTGCCTGAATCAACCGTAGTCTAAATAAGGAAAAATATGAATGCCTTGGCGCCTGCAAAAGGCAATCACAGGAGCTAGGCATTTTTGTTAATTCTCTTAGGGCAGAAGAGAGGCCAAAGGACAAAGCAGATAACTGAAAATGAGAGGAAGAAACAGAGAAGTGTAAAAACTTCCTGAAAAGATGGTGAATAGGAATACGAAGGAAAGCATCCCTCAGATCAAAGGACACCAGAAAAGCCTGGGATAGCAACAGGGGAAACAGTATTTTAAGAGAAAGCATCTAAAAGGAAGGAGCCTTGAGAAATGTTAGCTGCTCTAGAGAAGGTTGAGGAATCCATGAAAAAGAAGGGAGAGACTTACACACCATAAAGTAACCCTGATGGATGATGGACAGAAACCAAGAAAATGAGATGATGAGTTGCCCGTTTAGAAGACAGAGGGAAAGCTGAAGGGACAAAGGAACCTGGTTGAACCTGGCAGGCTTGTTAGATAAAGAAGGCTTCTGGGCCACAGTAGCCTGAGAAGACTTAACAGGAGGAGCTTTGCCTACCACCCTTACTGCCTTTAGAGGCTTGGTGAAGCTGCCTAGAAACAAAAGCAGACCAAGTAGGATAGTTCCTCTCAAACTTAGGGATGGCAAACACAAACATATATTCTTGGTTCTGCAAAGCTTTACATTTTCTTGAAGAGACAAACATAGCAGCAGCAGCAATCCCAAAGAGATTTTTATTATCCAAGGGAGTGTCCAGCGACTTGGTCTTAATGTCCTCAGGTAATGACTGCAGACAAACCCAAGAAAAATGCCTCATGACATATCCTGGGCAGCAGGTCTAGAAAAGGCATCAGCAGCATCATAGCTGCACTTTATCAAATAGAGTGGTGATCCACCCGAGAGGTAGAACTAATAACAGAGAGAGCAGAGCACTTTCCTTCAGAATCTGAGAGGTCAGAAATAACCTCACAAGCCTAGGCAATCAAGGGCAGAGCATATCTGGTCATGTGGGTCTGGTAATTAATGGCCCTAAAGGCCAGGTGGAAGCAGTATAGACCTTCTTTCCAGTCCTCTCCATGGCCCTACTATCCTTATTTGAAGGCTGGAACTTGGTATTGTGCAAACGCTTAGAAGGCTTGTCAGAGGCGACTGACACCACAGCAGGACCAGCAGAAGGGCACTTAAACAGGAATTGACAATCCTCAGGAACCTTATAGAACCTGCCCAGTTTCTTAGAAACAGAGGGCTGAGAATCCAGAGTCTTACAGGCAGCTATAAAAATGTCCAACAAAGCGGCCAACACACAAGGTTTAGGTGTGTCCATCTGAAGCAACTCATAAAACCCTTCTGAATATCAGGCACCTGAGAAGAATCCCACTTAAATTAGTACATCATTCTGGCTACTGTGTCTCAAAAAGACAACTCAAAGGCTAATTAGGGCTAATGGATTCCTCTTCATCAGAGGCATAAGCCAAGGCAGACGGCATCTGAGAAGAATAAGACAAAGACCCCCTCAATCAGACTCTGAATCTTCATCTGAGGAATCAGGTTTTCTAGACCGTTTAGAAGGAGTTGAAGTCCAAGGTGGAGTAGGCACAGAAACCCTGATATTCCCTTTGAAGGTCCTTAGAATGTACAGAAGAACGTTTAATCTTCTATTTTTTCTTGATCGGGACATCATCCCTAACAAACACCGAAGGTTCCAACCGTTGATGAGACTCAGTAGGAGTTACCCAGAACCTCTTCTCTGACCAGAATCTTTGGAATCCCTCTAAGGCCTTCCAAGATAACCAAACCAGTTCCCCCCTCAACATTCATAACAGATGCCTGCATACCCTCAGAGGACATGCAAAAGGAAGGATGCATCCCAGCCTCTCATGGGGTTGTGGCAGAGGAATCCAAAGTAGACTCTGGATGGCCTACAAGCTATCATCTGCTTCTAGAGAGACTTCTGGTGGAGGCTGAACAACCAAAGAATCTGGGCAACACTTCTTGGCTGCTTTCTTGCCTAATGTTAGAACCTCAGTGGTAACTGATTCCGCCATACTACTCTGGGCCAACTGTGTAAGCTGCTGGTTCTCAAGATAGATTGCCAGGAAAAACAACTGACTTCTAAGAGTCTTAGGCACAAATACCTTATAAATACTACAGGAAGTATGGTCATGGAAAGCATCCAAACAAAAGAGACACTGTTTGTGTTGATCCGTTTGGGGAATCTGCCTCCTGTACTGAGATTTTCCCTTCTTGGATGATCTGAACTCCAAATAACCAAAACAAAACCAACAGTAAGAAAGATAAAAGACCCCAATGGGGCAATTATCCAATGGCTAGGTATCAGTACAGCAAAAGGCATTCAGACTAACTACTGATGATGACATTTGGACTGGTGGAAAAGAAGTTCTGGGTAAGTGTGTATGCTCTATATCCCATGTTGGTACCACATGTCTGATGTATGACACATACAAGAACTAAAGGGTTTGATATACTTGCTGGACATTGGGCTATCCTTGGCAGGAGATCCCTAAGGTGGGGAATAATACAAAACAGTGATATAGGACATCTTGTATTCTGCTGTGACATCTGGCCTGGTTGCTGAGTTCTGCCTCCAAACGTTATTTAAAGTCAGTACAGTTTCTTTTCTAATATACCACAATATTATTAAATATAAAGTCATACTGTACAAATGTAATATAGTGCGTAGGTCAGAGTCACGTACTCTCCACACATCCAACAAACTACATCTACATAAACATAAATCTTGTAACCCATTTATTGACTCTCTATTTGCCAGTCACATTGCAAAAACCTGGAATTCAGTCGCACAAAACATACTCACTACCCCCGCCAACTTCATGTTTAAACAACTGGCTCTGCACCTGTATCACACCTGGGTAATCTCCTTTTTTCTCTCACTTCACTTCCCACTGTATTATAAGGTTGCCATATGCAAAAAGGTTTACCTAGTGTTACATTATATGTGTATACAATTGATAATGATCTCTAGCTTATATTACTATTTTGTATTATCTAATTTGCTATGTTTCTTTTTATTATGAGTTTAAATGTTCATATCTACCTTGTATAATTTATGTACAATGTATGTAACTTTCTTTGGAGCTTTTCTCCCCAGGCTTCCACTGAAAATGGGCTTCTTGCCCAGTCGGACTATCTTGGTAAACAAATGTAAAGTAAATAAATAAATATCTACAGCACATCAGCACATATATACTTTATCACAATAAGGCTTAATAGGAATAACTTTCACCATAGAAAAAAATATAGAAGATTATGATCAGGTCTACAATCATAACTAACTTATTACATGCTTGAGACATGAATGCCAAGAAATGCACCTAGACAGCAAATAGCAAAAGTACAGCAGAAACCCCTTCATTGTGACACAATGCAGTATCAGGGGGCTCATGTGAGGAGTAAATACTAAAACGATAGCTGTTGTAGTGTGTACTGCTGTAATGAATGCATGAACAGAATTAAGTAATGAAAGGGGGCTTGCAGACATTTCCTGTTAAGGAATAATCAGGCCAACAAGATATTTTTTCTTGCATAAATTCAAATATATAGAATATCCTCACTAGCTAAATTAGCAGTAGGATGCAAACAACTTTAGCAGGGTTTCACCCTCAGGAGTAATTATAGCTGGAGGGCTCATTAAAAAGCAGAAAATATATTGTGTGTATAAAGCAATGGGATATTCCATGTTAACAAAAAAAAAACTTTTATGCAAATGAAGGATAGCAAAGGAATCCTCACCCTACCGGCTGCAATTCAGTTGTACATGCTGAAAACGTCTAACTTCACAGAAATGCCCTTTTTAAATTCTACCTTTTCGACTGAGAGTACAGCTAAGCAAGTTAACCTCTAGAAGTACATTTATGGCACTGAGAATGGTTTCGTAAATTTTCTGGGCGCAGTACTGTAAAACAACTTAGCTCAAGACACATTAAAAATCAAATTACTTCAACAAAATATGAGTTAAACCACTAAGACTAGATTACACTGCAGAGAAATACCCTGTAAATGTTCTGAGCATGTAACTGTATAAGAAATTGAATAAAATCACAATAGGAAGTGATTTAAACAGGCGAAAAGAACAGATAAGCAAGTTATCAACAGGTTTACATTATTAACAATATTCCATGTGGACAATTTCTCAGCAGCGCAAGAAATTCAGGGTTTGTGCGCATGATGGTGGCTTCAGGACAGCAGATTTTAGTTGTTCTGTACTATTAGAATGCCTACGAAGAATTTCACTATCAGATTAGATCTAGTTGGTGCTAGAAGTGAAGGAATGTGCATTTGTTCTCAGAATCATATATTATTCAAAAATTAAGAATTAAAAACATCTTGTCAGAATATATCTCAACAGCTCACTTGAAGGATGCCAGTTACCCACTGAGCAATAGACCATCTCTAGAAAGAAGGATTTTCAGTAGATCCTGTCACCTATACAAAAATGATCCTTAAAATAGTCAGTGTGGATAAAAAGGAAGTATGCATACTGGAAAACGACAACAAACAGTATTTCTAAAAACTACGATACATCATCAAAAAGGTTCATATAAATAGCATAAGAACAAGTTTAAATAGCATCAAGGGAAGACTGCCTGAGCAAGAAAACCACACTGGATGTTTGCTAAAACAAAATAAGTGTATACTGAACAAGGGTGAAGGTTTAGAAAACCTGGACAAAAAAAAAATAAGTATGACTTTTTGGCTGCCTGGACAAAAAATTAAGAAGAAAGTCCCATGTGAAAATGTCTTGGATATGAATGCTATAATCACTATCCTGATATTATTCATGATGGGGAGCATCCACAGTGGTGAACAATCTGAGAAAGATAATCTGTCTTCTGCTGGACATGTTGCTAATGTAGTTGTGTTTTTCAGCTTTTCCCGGTTAGGGGTCGCCACAGCGGAACTCCAGTCCGCTAATGATTGGCAGTAGATTTTTATGTGCTGAGTTGCCAGCCCTGATGCACAACCTTCAATGAAGGTATGCCTATTTACGCATGTCTCCACACAGAAGACGCTTTAGTGGAGAATCGAACAGGATGACTTACTGTGAGGCGACAAGGCTACCGCAGCACCACCACCGCACTGCTAATGTAGTTATTATATTAAAAACATACATTTCTATCATAAGAATATTTTAGAAAATTGAAGCCTGCTTCACAATTCAGCTATCCCAGTGGTATCGAACACCACTGTCATTTTTCACCTTGACTACTGAAACTTAACCAGGGCCTGCGCTAGTATTAAACTTTTAAAGTTATATTCCTCTGGCCATAGGTGCACTAATCACACTTCATCCATACTGCGGCAAATCTGCTGCTGATTGGTGCCATACCTTTCAACCTCTTAATGCAAGAGTTCTGGATAAAGCCACAAATAATGGGGGGACAAAGACTCAAAAATAGGGGCATTTTTTAAATACTGATATTTCAACCTTAGAAAGACAGGAACCAAAAACCAACATAGCATTAGAATTGCACTACAAAAACAATAAAAAAAGCTGAACCCAGTGTTAAAGCAAACCTTTACATCCATTTTGTTGAAATTTAAGCGTCTTCATTCCTTGTTTGGTGGAACGTCACCAGAAACATGGCAGCTATCTTGTTTTAGGGTTTAAATAGCCTTAAAGGCACCAAAACTCTGCAGCATTTAAAGGTAAAAATCATAATAAAAAAAGTTCAAAATTATCAAAGGCAGCAAAAAGTGTCATAATACAACCCTAACATTAAAAACAATTATCAAAACATTAAAACTATAAAAAAGACACTTTAGAAAATGGATTAAAAAAATCAAATAAGCACCATCAGATGAAATAGTTGTATTTTAGCTGCTTTCATTCGTAACCTAGGCTTAACAAAAATTATATTGCTGATGTCTGGTGGATTACAGGAATTTGGTAACAATTACCAAAACATTTCCCTTTGTTCAAGGATACTATTTCATCTGATGGCGTTTTTTTATTTTTTTAATCCATTTTCTGAAGTGACTTCAAGCCTCAATTATTTGCCAGAGAACCACAATTTTATGAGAAAAAGACCAAATATGAGGTGAAAATCTGTACAATTGTGAGGTATGACTGGTGCACTGATGAGTGATTTATAAAATTTACTTGTTTAATTACAAATATGAAAATGGTTTTAGTCCCAGTTTGCTGAAACCGTGATTCCATACTCTCGCTCAAAAATTTCAAGATCCACACTCCTAAAGATGGTACAGTTCCTTGGCATACATTCTGTAATAAATAGATGCAGATCATTTGCATTTGGTGTCCCTATAATGTGGAATTTTCCATGATATCACATCCCAGCATATCCGCTGCAAGACTACAAGATTCAGTAACAGTTATTACTCTACAGTGATTAGACTTCTGAACTTGGGCAGTAGTTCCAGGGGTCTGGACACACAAGTCAAGTTTTATTTATTTTTGCAATATATACTTACATATATTCCAAGTAAGTGCACTATTTATATCCATAGTCATTATTAAACTCACTCAAGTGCAATACTAGACAAATAACTTGGGCATTTCAGTCAGTAGTGCATTTTGTTTTACTTTAAATAGGGTAGTTAATTTAACTCAAGGGAGGGTATTCTTTTCGCATATGAGTGTTAGTAAATGTCTCTGCTCTTTCTTGCATGCATTGGGAGTAGTATTGTATTTGTTAGTTATGTTTACTCCTCTACTTGTATGTATTATTTCACTTTCCTTTGTAATCTCAAGAATTGAGCTGATGCATGGAATTTTGTTTGGGGTACACATGTGTGGTTCTAAATGATAAAGTTGAGTTTGACTTGACTCTTATCTTGCCTTGTTGTCTCTATTACTTAATGACCCACTTTTTCCAACAAGCCTTTGGAGGGATCAAGTATAATTTGATCTACATTGCTAGATTTGTTTTAATGTGAACACAACATGACAAATGAAAACAGAAACTTAAAGTCTTATTTGTGTCACCCTTGCAGCTCAGTCTTGGACCCATTATTTTTCTTCTTTTTTTTTTAATCAACAGTTTAACTCTAGGTGACACAAACCTTTTCATTGTATTACAAAAATTCTCCTTGCAACATGGTAAAATATCTAAAATGTTAATGTAACAGTTCATAATGACTCATAATGACTTACTCAAAGGGGCATTGGCCATGCCTCCCAACTGTTCAGAATTTCACAGACTGTCCAAATGTTTGCCTCATATTTATGGTCTCTATCTTTTAAAACTTGTGGTTTTCTGGAAAATAATTGATGACTGAAGTCACTAAATAAGGACAGGATTTTTCCTTTGTCCAGAATCCTTGCTCTAAAATGTTGAGATGTGTGAGTATAGCTAAAGTACTAACAATCAATAAAACAGGAAAAATGTAATTATTTTCCAAGTAGCTATAGAAACATGCACAGAAAGCCATAGCTCTACAGAAAGTTACCTCATGGAAGAACACTGAGGTATAGTTAAATACAGCATTAAAAGAGCTCTATTGATTCATTTCTGTGTTATCTAGGTAGCTGGACTTTTACAAATTTGATCATTTTCAGCGATTGTTTATTTTCATTTGATGACCAGGATAGCCTCACTAGGCTCGGACTCCCTTTGCAATACAGTCCCAGGGAGAAGAGCTTCACAGGCTGTACAATTTCAGCGCTATACAATTTACATGCAGAGTTTACTGTATTACTTAGCAGATGTATTTTATTAATACTTTATTTCCATCTGTTGACTAGGATAGTCTGGGGAGTAAAGCTCCACGTTTACATATTAAAACAAAACATAAGAAACATATCATGTGATTACAATTTTTCAAGTACCAAAACAGGGCTTGCAAAATAGAAAAAAGTTTCCAAAAACCTATCTGGGAATGAACAAAGAAAAGAAATAAATGGCATACATATGACTTATGCAGTGTACAGAAATTCAAGTCTGGCAATATGCAAGAGGAAAAGAGAATGGTTCTAAGAATATACATTTAGAGTGATGAGGTGGAGTGATTATCCAGGTGCAAGAGCAGGAGCATAACAGAGCTGGACAGGTACTGAGTATGGATTTACAGGATTTCAGTTAGAGTAGTTGTCGTAGTTCAATCACTATGTTGTTCCATAGCTTAGTGACATAACTGGGTAAAGTGAGTTGCCAGCTACAGTTTTATACTGAAAATTAAGGGGCATTTATTTTATAAGCACATATCCCTAGTAGGCGACTAGTGCTGGAGACATTTATTTTATAATATCCCTTGCAGCGAAGTAGTGCTGGAGAATGCTGTTTGAAGAGGGACAATTTTCTGTTTATAAATTAGGCTGCATTCAGTAATTTAGCTTTCCTGTTATAGCACACTTCCAGTTTCTTCATGTATTTGTAGAATGTAGCTTAGTAAGAATGGGAGCTGCATAAATAAATGATGGGGAATAGATAGGATGAAGCTAGGGTTTTCTAGCCGACTCTGAGAGATATGTGTTTTTAATGACCTGAAGAATATGATGCTCAAATTGTAGGTTTTCGTCTATACTAACATTCAGCAATTTAGTCTGTGATATTATGCCTTTTAGTGCAATGCTAAAGGTTTTGTTTTTTTGTTTTGGTACGGTTTTGGAAAGAATGGCATTAAATTGGTTTTCTTTCCATTTACGATTAGGTTGGAAGCATGTAACCAAGTCTCAATAGATGGGAGGGTCTCTTGAGTGATCTGCTGAAGGTACAGTACGTTAGAATCTGAGCAGATAAGGGCAGAGTCATCTGCATATTGCATTATGCACAATGTTTGGTTCCAGTGTGGAGACTGAAATAATTTATAAAGATGTTAAACAATAATGGTCCTAGGCTCGATCACTGAGGAACACCAACAGAGGCAGAGAGAAATGATGAGCATTTGTTCTGCTATTTTACAATAGGTAGCT